>NC_081544.1:2181818-2197608 GCF_901000735.1 Corylus avellana | reverse complement strand
TTTGGTTTAACTCTTTGTCCGGCGCCGTTCCACTTGAATTGTTCACGCTAGATGTGGACACAATTTTCCTCAACGGCAACAATTTTGACGAAAACATCCCCAATAACATCGGTGCCACACCAGCCATTTATCTAACTTTACAAAACAACAAATTCACAGGGATAATCCCAAAAAGCATCAGCCAAGCTAAGAATCTCCAGTAGGCGCTCTTCAACGACAACCAGCTTACAGGGTGCTTGCCGCCTGAGATTGGGTCATTGGCAAACGCGACTGTTTTAGAAGTGAGCGGAAATTCCTTGACGGGTCCCGAATCATTTCAGTGCTTGGCTGATTTAGAAAAGCTTAATCTGGCTAAGAACCAGCTCTATGGGTCGGTCCCGGATACTATCTGCAAGATCACTAAGCTAGCTCAACTCGATTTATCAGACAACTATTTCAGCGAGATTTGCCCTGAATGCACAAAGTTGATAGCCAAAAAAGTTGTTGATCCAAAACTGAATTGTATTAATGGACTTCCAAATCAGAGACCAAAAGTTGAATGTGATGCATTTTTGTCTAAGCCAAAGTCCTGCCTTGCGCAGAACACCATTCCTTGTAAGTAATGGCCCGCATGCATGCATGAAAAGGATTTTGTAATATAATGATTAGGTCATGATGAATAAGGCATTATTGTGTAATAAATTGGCTTCTATCTACAATAGATGTCAATATTGCTTATAGTGGTAGTGCTCGATCAAGATTTTTGGTGCACTGCTAAATTGAAGTGAAGTCATGAATTATAAGGTTGGCTAAGAGGTTCCTGTTCCCTTGCTATATATGAGAAATGTTAAGATAATGATTTCTTGTTGACGTTCATTTCTGAAAATGCCGATAATTTTTTCAACATTTATTGGGGTTTATAATTCAAATCCTGAGAACAATTACTGGGGTTTAATGGAAACGTATATTGAGAAAAATTACTAGCGTTTATATATAAAAGATTATAAATATACTATAAAATTAATTTATCGATATTTTTTGAGAAAACGTTTGTAAAAAATTTGGAACCAAAATTTTTAAAACGTGTTAATAAATCCTAGTCAATATATAATTCATTCCACAACCAATAAAACATACCATCAAATAACAAAATGTTAGGAAATTTAATCCTATTTCGCAAGACGTGTGAAATGCGAAAAATAAAAAGAACCTAGAATAATAAAGATTAGGCAATCCCATACAATACCAAGATTTAAATGATCCGGCTTAACAAGCCTCTATAGACTAGCGGAGATTGATCCGGAGAAAATCACTCAAGACACAAAGCTTTAATATACCAAAATCTCACTATCACACAAGAAATGACCGGCCAAGGTCAATCAAAGTAGGGAGGCTACTCCTAGGTTTCTATCTTGGCGGGAGTCTCTAATCTACCTACCTCACTTGGCTAGCAACATAAGGAATTCTCTTGACCAGAATGAGCCATAGCTGCATCAGCACTGCTGATGTGGTCTCTTTGTTGTGCAAAAATTTCCATAATAAATAATCACTCGCAATAAAACGAATACTTGTAAGATATGACTATATTACTAAGAATGACACTTGAACTATAATTTTTTGACAAAAAAGTCCATAAGGACTGCCTAAATACTAATTTATTATTATTATTTTCTAAACAAGAAAATAATTAATAAGTTAAAAATCAAAATAAAAACAAAAACTTAAAAAGTGAGGGGGGTTCGGCCGCCCTCTTCTAAAATTTGTGATGGTGGCTCGGCCACTCTCAAAGCCAAAATTGGGGGTTCGTGCGGGTGATTCGACCACTCCCGAAAGCAAAAGTGGATGCAAACCACCCCAACGTTTTTATTCAATAATAATAAAGGGCATTTTTTTTTTTAATATTTTGAACATTTTTAATTTAAATTAATGTATTTAATTATGGATGCAAAAATTGAATTAGATGGAATGTCGATCTCTATGCCATCTTATTTATTTGTCTCATTGAATGGCGCTAAGTACTCTTGTTGAGTAATGCTATTCAGAAGCATTTCTTGCGAAACCTGTCCGCAAAAAGGCTGGGATAACCAACCCTTTTATTAAAAAATAAAAAATAAAAAACTACACGCACATGTTCACTTTTCACTTTCACTTTCACTGTTACCCCCAAAATCCCACTTTCACTGTTACCCCCAAAATCCCAAATCTCCCGCCCCTCTCTCTCTCTCAATTTCTCTTGCCTCCTCCCACCCACCACCACAACCGGCTGCCACCACTGTCCACCACCGCACCACCGCCGGCCACACTATTCAGTGGCTACGAAGCGCCGCCAACCACTACGTTATGCTTATGGAGCGCTGACCTGAACCTAGTTTCTCCCTCTCTCCCAAACCACTGGCTGCCGCAATCCAGTGCACCGGCTACCACGAAGCAGCAGCGCCGCCGCCCTCCATGGCCTTTTCCCTAGTAAGAAACTCTTCTAAAATTTAAAAGACTTTTAGTTCGCTTGGTATTGCTTTTTGTTCAAGTTTTGGTATCATGTTCAAAACTAGTTTTCTCAGCAACCAAACATAGAATAAGGATAATGGGGCCTTTTAAAAAAAACGAAAATTATACCTAAGCTGAACAATAGCAAAAGATTACTGCCTTTTAAAAAATGAATTTGAAATTACTTTCCCTTTTGTAGCCAAACAATAGCATAAGATTATAATCCAGTTTCTCTTCTAGAATGTGAACCAAGAAATAAGAAAAAAGGATTCGCGCTACCCAACAAATTGTTTGTCTTTCAGCCATGGATTTTCTAAGCTACCAATCAGAGCATTAACGAACAAACCCAAAACCAACCACAAAAAGAAAAATGTGAAAGAAAAAAAAAAAACAAAAAACAAAAACATAAGCAAAACATACCAGAGAGGGCACTTGAGCTAGAGACCCATCTTCTGGAAATGAAGAACCCATGGGTTCAGAAATCTACTACCACCACTACCACCATCACTCACTGAGTCTCCCATTCCCACTCGTTACAACCAATGCTAAAGCAAACCAGTAAAATGTACTCAACAAAAACAGATTTTGCGTTGCGAGAGAGGGAGCTTTAACTGAGGACAGTGAAGTACACATGTACTTCATTGTCCAATAGCATAAGTTTAGGTACCTTTTAAAAAGGGAAAGTAATTTAGGTACCTAAGCTAAACAATAGCATAAGTTTAGGTACCTTTTAAAAAATGAGCTCCATTTTTTGTGGAGTTGGGTCGAAGATTCAGTGCTAATTTTGGAGGGTTTTGGACCATTGAGTTCATGTTTTTCATGTTTTGAGTTCATGTTTCTAATTTGAATTTTTTCTTGCAATAACTCCTAGATGGACTCGGAAAATGAATGCGAAGATGACAACTTACGTACACATATTCGTGTTGGTGATGATCTGCCCTCTGAAATTGTCCTTGAAAATGGTTTGTTAGGCTCTTCTTCTCTCATTCGTACATTTTATGCTTCATTTGTTGAATGATGTTTTGTTGAATTTTATTATATACGCATCTTGGTTTGTTTGTTAGTTTATTTATTTATTTTTTGTGTTGTAGATGGAAATGAAACTATAAGGGATGAGGACAACAATAATGGCAAGGGCAAGGGCAAGTCTGAGTGGAAGCTCGTAAGTGAAGACGAAAATGTTGAGCAACCTCAGCGAGGTATGACGTTTAGCTCCATAAACGAACTTTTCTCATATTATAGGCGGTTTGGTCGGAAAAGAGGTTTTGGGGTGGTAATCAAAAAAATTACTAAAGACAAAATCACTGGAGAAGAGATACGTGTCACCCTTGCATGTGGGCGTCAAGGCAAGCCACAACCCACGATAAATAAGCCATATCCCACAATAAAAACAGATTGTAAGGCGAAGTTGAATGCAAAGTTGGTTGAAACAAAGTGGTATGTGACTAGTGTAATTATTGACCACAATCATGATTAACAAGGGAAGATATTATAAATGCAATAAGAATTTGAATTCTAACGTGAGAAGAAAGATTATAGTAAATGATATATCTGGGATTGGACAAAGTCAGAGTTTTAACTCTCTTGCTGTTGAAGCTGGGGGGTATGAGAATCTTTCTTTTATAGAAAAAGATTGCAGAAACTTTATTAACAAGGAAAAACACATTCGGCTTGGCCAAGGAGGTGCTAAAGCACTTCTAGATCATTTGAATAAGATGCAAGCAACCGATAATGGTTTCTACTTTGCAGTTGATTTTGATGATGATTCTAGGTTGAAAAATGTGTTTTGGATTGATGTAAGAAGTAGGGCATCGTATGAAAGTTTTGGGGATGTCGTGACATTTGACATGACATACTTGACTAACAAATACGGTATACCATTTGCTCCGTTCGTGGGAGTGAACCACCATGGTCAGTCAATACTTTTTGGAGTAGCATTAATATCTAGTGAGGATACATAAAATTTTGTATGGTTGTTTCAGAATTGGTTGAATTGCATGAACAGCCGAGCGCCGATTGCAATTATAACAGATCAAGATCGGGCTATGAAAAATGCAATTGCAAGAGTTTTCCCAGAAACCCGACACAGATATTGTCTATGGCACATTTTGAAAAAAATTCCAAACAAGTTTAAATCATATAAAAATTATTTTGCCATTAAGAGTGCCATACATAAATGTGTTTATAACTCTCAAACATGTGGTGACTTTGAGGTAGGATGGTATGCAGATGGGATGGTGATACTCGTCCCTGGAAGTGCGATCGATTGCACATGTACCTGCGATCGAGCGCAATTCCAAACACTTGCGCACCAGGTCCCTGAAACTGCGATCGATCGCACTTGTACCTGCGATCGATCTCACACGAAGCTATATATGTTTTATTTTGCGTTTTTAAATTAGGTCAAGCCGTCTTTATTTCCTTGTTTTAGTAGGATTAGGGTTTTGAGAGTCAATATTTCGTTATTTTATTAGGTTTAGGGTTTTGAGGGTATTTATGTCATATTTTATTATGTTTAGGGTTTTGGGGCTATAAATATATGCTTATAGCCTCCAAAGAAAACAGTTGTTGATTATTATTGATTTTGATTAATGAGAATACTCAGAGTTGAGTTTATTCCTCTTTTCCTTTAAACTTTAGAAAGTATCTATTGTTTTTAGAAGAATTCTTAGAACATTGATAGACTCAAGATCTGGAATTAGTTATCCGCTGCTTTATTGTTGTTTTTTGCTGCAGCCTACTAAGTCACGCTGCATCAGTTGGTATCAGAGCTCAATTACTTTCCATGAATGGGGAGGAGCAACAGGCAATTCGCTTGCGACACATGAGTGGTGGGCCGAATGGTTGTCGTCGCCAACCAAGACCGCGATTCGCGGAGGCGGAAGGCAAATCAATCGCTGAACCTTGGCAACACACGAAGGATCGATTCAGGGCTATGAGGGATCAAATTGAAGACCTCACCACCCAATTATCCAACTTGTGTGGTCAACATGGGAACGGATCTAGAAACCCGTTTGCGGAGCGCCAAACTCACGGACGTCGACACCTTGCGCAAGCTCATGCCAATCGGTGGGTAAGTAGATTCAAACTCAAAATTATGAAATTCGACGAGGATCTAGAACCCGACGAATTTCTGGATTGGGTGTTGGCTGTTGAAGAGGTTTTTGAATTCAACGGGGTGCCCGATGAACAACGAGTCTCTTTGGTGGTACATACATTCCAGGGAAGAGTTGGTGCGTGGTGGCAACAATTGAAGAGAACTAGGAAGCGGAAAGGAAAATTGAAGATCAATAGTTGGGAGAACTATTGAAATATATGCGCGTCGCTTTCTTTCCCCATAGTTATACCATGGGCCAGAAGTCACAAAATTGGAGACAAGGGTCTATGGCTGTGACAAAGAAAATAGAAAATTCATACCAAAAGAAGGTGTTTAGGGAAACATGGAGTGAGGTGAAGAGTCCACGACAAGCCAATTGGACCCTTACTTGCCAACCACAAATCCATAAACCGAATCCATATTCTGTGGAGGAGAAAGAAGAATTTGTGGATGAAGAGTTTCAGGAGTCCGAATTTAATGATGAAGAGTTCAGACATGAAGATGTTGAGGATCCTTCGCAAGGATTCGTGGATTGGGATTCCTCACCAACCTATGATGAGGAGCCCGAAGAAGATGACTCATGGGAAGAGGAAAGACCCACGGAGGAGCACGAAGAAGATGAGTTTTTTCCCATGTTTGGCGGTCTCTATCCCGAAGAAGATGACCCATTGGGAGGTGAAGAACCCACGAATGATGTTGGCGATTATGAAGAGATTGATGAAGACCTTTCAGGTGAAGTGTCTAATTTTAACGGTAAAGAGGTTGATTATGTTGATTTCCTTGGTGTTGAAGATATTTTAAATTCTCCTAACGAAGATTATGGTGAGTTTTATGCGGATGAAAAAAATTATATGTTCACAAGGGAAACAATAGTTGACCCGTTCTCGAGTATTTTCATGGCACATGGAAGGGAGAAAGAACGGGAGAAGAACGGCAAATCTGAAGTATTGCCAAGTGGTGTATGGGGCTTTCATGTCAACCATCAAGGTATTTCGATGATGAGAAGTGTCACGCTTATTTTCGGGTGTTGCCTTGTCTTGGTCTTGAGGAACGGCGAGTGAGATGAGTTGATTGGGCATCCAAAGGATCGTGGAAAGAATCGGCCGAATTCGAGGACGTTTTCTCTCCAACCAGGGGAGAATGATGCAGATGGGATGGTGATACTCGTCCCAGGAAGTGCGATCGATCGCACATGTACCTGCGATCGAGCGCAATTCCAGACACTTGCGCACCAGGTCCCTGGAACTGCGATCGATCGCACACGGAGCTGTTTATGTTTTATTCTGCGTTTTTAAATTAGGTCAAGCCGTCTTTATTTCCTTGTTTTAGTAGGATTAGGGTTTTGAGAGTCAATATTTCGTTATTTTATTAGGTTTAGGGTTTTGGAGGTATTTATGTCATATTTTATTATGTTTAGGGTTTTGGGGCTATAAATATATGCTTATAGCCTCCAGAGAAAACAGTTGTTGATTATTATTGATTTTGATTAATGAGAATACTCAGAGTTGAGTTTATTCCTCTTTTCCTTTAAACTTTAGAGAATATCTATTGTTTTTAGAAGAATTCTTAGATCGTTGATAGACTCAAGATCTGGAATTAGTTATCCGCTGCTTTATTGTTGTTTTTCGCTGCAGCCTACTAAGTCACGCTGCATCAAATGGCAAAATCTACTAAATAGTTATGACCTTAAGGACCATGATTGGTTGCGCCGGTTATATAATGAGCGGACTTTTTGGGTACCGGCATATCTGAAAGGTGTGTTTTGGGCTGGTATGAGAACTACACAGCGGAGTGAAAGTATGAATGCCTATTTCGATGGCTATTTGCGTCCGTCTACCACTTTGAAGCAATTTGTTGATCAATATGATGTTGCTTTGCGGAAGAAGGTTGAGAATGAGAGTCTTGCAGATTTCAAGTCTTTTAATACTAAGTTTCCATGTGTAACCTTCTATCATTTTGAGGAAAAATTTGAAAATGTTTACACCATTACCAAATTCAAAGAAGTTTAGCATGAGATAATAAGCAGAATTTATTGTACTGTCTCCCTTTTGACTAAAGAGGGTGCAATTTGCACCTACCAAGTGACTGAACAGGTAAAAGTTCAAAATGAAGTAGTTGAAGATGCATACGTGAAAGTAGTACCATATGTTGTCTACTTCAATGAAGATTTCAATGAAGATGGAGATGAATTTGAAGTAAAATGCACATGTGACTCCTTTGACTCAAGAGGCATCTTATGCAGATACATCTTTGCTCTATTGTGTGCACATAACATTACATCTTTGCCCCCCAAATATTATCTTGACTGTTGGAGGAAGGATGTGAAGCGAAGATATACTTTAGTTAAATGTAGTTTTGATGCTTTGAGTGCCAACCTCGAAGTACAAAGATATGACAACTTGTGCAAAGGTATGCATACATTAGCAGAGATCGCTGCAAGAAACGTGGGTCACTACACAAAAGTTTGGACGCATATTGATATGTTGACCAAGGAATTACGTGCTTCAAGTTGTGAACCCAGTCCACCTTCTCTTGCACTTCCAGGCGTATCTTTTGACATGTAATGAGTCCATTGATGATGTTGAGTTGGCGGTAGATGGTGATGAGGTTCATAGTCCTATTGTAGCTAAAGAAAGAGGAAAGTTACCGCATAAAAGGAAGATGTCTGAGGTGGAAAAAGCGACAATGAATAAATCACAAAGAAAAAGCAATGAGCCGTGTAACACTAATCCCATTTAGAGGAAACGAAAAAATAAGGTTACTTACTTTCCTTCCACAAGTGCTTAATTATTATTATTAAAACATTTTGTGCATTTCTTAACATTTTTACTGTTTTTTTTTTCCACCATGTAAAACATTTACTTACTTAAAGACTTCCCAGGGATCGAGATGATGTTTCGTATTTATTCGAAGCTCGTTGTGATGTTTTTGAAATTCAAGAGAGTGCAAGTACTCAGGTATTAAAAATGAAAATAGATAATTATTTCATGAAATTTAGTTTATATTGTTATCTGAAATCTTGATAATAATTTTGTAGGATATGTGGCTACCTGAGCTATTGGAACGGTAATTGGAATCGATGGAATGCAAGCTACAATGCTTTTTTTTGGGCTATTGCGTTGGCTTTTTTTTTTTTTTTTTGGCACTTTTTTGGTGTTGTATAGACTAGTTAGCCATTTTTGTGGTGTAATGATTCTGGGTGTTGATAGTGAGAAGGTTACTAGTGGTTCTAATGACGTCAATTACTGTTGATGTAGTCGTACTTTCTTCTAAATATTATCAGTTTAGTATTTAGATTAATGTTGACGGTCTGTTGGTTGTTTGCAATATCTTTCTACTGCATATTATAGCTTTTTCCTTCTTTTCATTATTGCTATTGAGTTCTATCTGCTTCATAGGTGCAACAGGCTTCAAGTATTGTTGGAGAGCACGGCTTATTTTGTAATATAAGATGGGGTTAGTGTTGGGAGTGTCTTGATTTTTTAGGTGATCACCATGGAAAATTTTTGTGTAGAGGCGGATGGTGATTTAATTTTTGGTAATCTACCTTGTAAATTTGTTTTTGGATAATTTTGATTTTTCCCTTCAATATATAAGATTCTTGCTATGTCAAAAATAAAATACATGAAAAAAAAAATGCGTAAACCTGGAGGGTTTTGTAAGTAACTGTCATAGTTCCTAGTGTTTTGCTTAATGTAACTCTTTGAGGATGATAGAACAAAAAAAACAAATTATGTACCTTTCTTGAGTTGATTTTTTGTTTTAATATTTTGTGTTAATATGTATTGTGTATTGGAAATTATGTAATACTTGTTTTGTAATGGGAGAGTTAATTTGTTATGTAATGAGAGTTATCAGGATTACCAAGAAATGCCCAACCCTTCAGCAATACAAAATCATCTCCCACCAATATCCAGTTAAACCAATCAATTAAATCAACAAAGTACAAAATTATATAACAATATGAAGCCGTCAACATTACAATAAATATGAAACCATTATTATTAAGTCGGAATTCTCAAATCCTTCAACAATACAAAAAAATCATCTCCTAAAGCTATCAGGATTACCAATAAATGCCAAACCCTTCAGCAATACAAAAAATCCTTTCGCCCAAATATCCAATTAAACCAATCAATTAAATCAACAAGGTACAAAATTATATAAAAATATGAAGCCGTCAATATCCTTGACAAGCCTTTTGCTATGATGGCATCCTTGATGAGCATAAGAAAATCTATTATATCGTCACAAAGTTGGCAATGTTCAGGAATTGTGCCTTCATCAACTAATAGAACAATGGTCATCTTTGGAAGTTGATCAACAATGCCTGCAAGGGCAAAAACTTATAGTTTTCAGCTCAATAGAAATATTATATCAACAATGTTTATCATTCTTTTGATTGAGAAGATCAAAGTTACTAAGTGTGGCTGACCATAAGAACTTGGAGCTAGGTAAGTTAAAATAAATCACTTACATAATTTGAAATTTATTTTTCATTGTCTTCCTCCTAACATATATAGTTTCAATCTTCATTTGTGAACAAAAAAATCAAAACATATATAGCTGTTTTGATTTTCTGTGCTGTTTTGATTTTCTGTTCTTAAAATAAAACCAAAACCAAAACCGAAACCAAAAAATCAAAACATATATAGTAGCAATTGCAACAAACTCGTCAGAAATTTTCAAGTTAGGAAGGAGAGGTAGAAGCCTATATCACAGCACAAATCAATTTTTATTGTTCCACAAAAACACAAATTCCATTGAGAAGAGAAGCAGATTGATCTTGTGCAAATAAAACCAAAACCAAAGAATAACGAAGAAAGCTTCTCCCAAACCCATTCGGCTTAAACAGAGAAATTCCCAAAAAATTTCAACACATTGACCAAGAAAATTAGGACTCAACAAAAATCAACCTTCCATCCGAAAATCATTCATCCAAATTCCATCAAAATAGTAAAGAAATCAAAAAATTAGAACCAAACCCATAATCCCCAATGAAAAACAAAATGTACCCAAAAATTCTTACCCATTTTCGAAATCAAACAAAAAACCACTAATTCTTACTATAATCGGTCATCATGATTTCAGCCCAACAAAACCTATACCCATTCAGCCTACCTCAAATGTTAGATTAGGGTAGTGTTCGGCCAACCAGTTTTTGGATGGCCGGCGCTGCTGCTTCGTGGTGGCCTGCGGTTTGGGAAAGAGAGAGAAACTGGTTCGGGTCAGCGCTGCTTCTGCTTCGATAAGAAATTTATGAAATGTGTTAAACCAGGAACAAATAGAAACAAAAAATTGCAACAAGGAAGCCTCGGTTGCTTTCCGAAATCAGCAAGATAACCAGGATTCTATTCCCCAAAACAAGAGAAAAACCAGATAATAAGAGAGAAAAATGACCGGTGGTGGCGTTCGGCCGGATTTTCGAGCTGGTGACTTGCCGGTTTTTGGATGGTGGGCGTCGCTGGTAGTTGTGGCGGGTAGAGGTCGGCCGGATTTCAAGTGGTGACGTGACCGGTTTTGGATGGTCGGCTTAACCGGTGGTGGCATGGGTGGCGTTCTGTGGCGGCAGCCGAAGATGAGGGGAGGGAGGGAGCACCGTAGGAGAGGAGGAGAGGGAAACATTTTGGGGATTTGGGGGGAAAAAATGAAAAATTTGAAACCTAACCTACTTTTAGTCCTTCACGTGTGATTGTGAATTTTTTCTTTTTAAAAATAAAAAAATAAAAAGGCTAGTTAACCCAGGTTGGGTTAACCAGCCTTTTTGCGGACAAGTTCCGCAAGAAATGCTTCTGAATAGCATTACTCTGTTAACAATTGCACTAAATTATAAGAGTAATGCTAGGGAGAAGCATTCTATCAGCAACTCATCCGCACCTTGTTGAGGTGGCGTGGTTAACTGAACCATAGTTATCAATTTTTTTTATTAAAATAAAATAAAAAAACAATCACGCGTGATGGACTAAAAGCAGGTTAGATTTCAAAATTTTCATTCTTCCCCAAAATCCCCAAAACGTTTGCCTCTCTTCCTCTCCCACGCTGCTCCCTCCCTCCCCTCATCTTCCGCCGCCGCCAACCTCCAAGCACTGTCGCCACCGAACGCGACCCATGCCACCACCAGTTAAGCCGACCATCCAAAACCACCAAACGTCACCAGCTCGAAATCCGTCTCTCAGTGAACTGAACACGCTGACGTTTACTTCAGCCATTGCCATAGCCATCGCAGGTATGCGTCTTCTCTCTGAGTGTTGCCATCTTTCCGTTTCTTGCCTTTATTGTTGTGCTGTTGTGCAGGTGTTGAAGCAAGCCTCTAGGCTTTATGCTGCGAGCTGGGTTCGGCATACCGGTCCGGAGCTTCGGCCAAATGATTATAAGAAGCATGAAGAGAGTGAGAGTAAGAGTGAGGATAAGCCCGGTGGAGCAAAAAGTAAGACTAAAGAGAAAGAACCATCGGCGTTGGAAGATCTTGGTAAGAATTTCATCACTTTCTTTGTCATGGTTTTGTTGTCAGATCAATGTTATGAGTTTTGGTGCCATTTGGGTTTTGTGGGGGTTAGACTGTAGGTGGGTGAGGGTGAACTCCAAAATTTTTTAAGGGAAAAAAATTTCTTAAGGCCCGGCCCCCACGATTGTGCTCTAAGTCTAGGCCTATCACCTACTTGTAGAAAAAACTGTGTGGATTTTCTTTGAATTTGTAGTTTATTGAGTTGAATTCTCACTGTGCGCCTCTGTTTTTATTAAGTGACTTACATAATTTGTTCACACTTCCTCTAGGGATTTGATAAGAGAACATAGCAAGAGAGAAGTGCCAACCCCACTAAGCTATTGTTAATGCCTTCTTAGATTTTCTAAAGTTTTCATTCAGTTTTGGATATCATTATGTTCTTTCTTGCAGATACAATGATGAAGTTTCCATTTTTTCTGACCACTCTAGAGCTTATCTATAAGCATGCCGAAACGTGTAGTGTTTGGGGGAAAAACATTGCTATGGTCTATGACTCAGGAGATTCCCAACCAAGTTCAAAATGGAGAGGCAAAGAAAAGGAAGAAAAGTTCTCTATCAATATTCAGTTCTCTGTCAAAAGATAGCACAATTCGGTGCATTTTTGTCCTTCCTAGTAATAGGTTATATATTAATTTGTACCTATCTTGTCATGCAATAGAATTTCTCAGCATTTTTTTCCCTCTTTCCTTTTTCTTCTCATGGACAAAGATTATAGAGTCACTTGAATTGCACTTAAATCACATTCAATCGGTGGAATCAGGATGCAAAAAAGTTAAAATTGCTATCCCCACAAGACATTGTACTTCAATGCACCAAAAATAGGCAGTACAAGGAACAAATATCAACGTGTTGCATCAAAATATCCGGTTAACATTTCTATATGAGAACTACATCTACTTGTTACAAGTTTCAACATGGAAAAGAATCACTCCATTGAATATAAATGTTTCCTGTTAGAATGTAGGAACAACCTAAAGATACAAACAATGGTGATAGGGATAAGATAAGGTTGATTTGGAATGTAATTACAAATCATTAGAATTAGATTAGATTAGATTAGATTAATAGTTGAGTTAAAATAGGATTTCAATTATTTAGGATTAGCTTTATTTGAATATTTGATATGTTATCTTTTAGCTGTTATCATGTTATCAATCGTAGTCTATTTATAGACCATTTTATTAATGAAGAAGAGAGAGAATTATTTAGACGTATGTCTTTGTGGTTTGAATCCCTATAATTTTGAATGGGAAATTCAACTGCTCTGATACCAATTGATAGGTACCCAAGGTTGGGTAGTGACGTGAGATGGGATATTGATAATGAACTCCAATTAGGACCGGAGACAAACCACAAGTGAATCCAGTTGGAGCTGGATACAAACCACAACGACATACGTCTAAATCATTCTCTCTCTTCTTCATTAATAAAATGGTCTATAAATATACTACAATTAATAACATGATAACAGCTAAAAGATAAAATATCAAATATTCAAATAAAGCTAATCCTAAATAATTGAAATCCTATTTTAACTCAACTATTAATCTAATCTAATTCTAATGATTTGTAATTACATTCCAAATCAACCTTATCTTATCCCTATCAAATGGAGACAATATCGTACATCGTATAATAGAAAATTGTCTTCTCCTTTGCTATTGCCTTGGGTTGCCTCTCCAATAACCACGGTGTTTCAATCCTCCCATCTCTTCTACCACCGGATTGTATCCAGTTTTAAAGAAGCGTATCTCCAATTGTTCATTTGATGGGCAAGAAACAAATTTTAAAGAGAGACGCAACTTTTTTTCGAATTTTTCAGAGCAATGCTTTTTTTTTTTTTCCTTTTTCTTCACGCTTAGGCAAATCCAAACCCAAATCACAACAAAAACCAAAGCAAACCCATTTAGGCAATTAAATCAGAAATAAATAAAAATCTAAGCTTCATATATAAACATTAAGTCCATTTCTATCCAAGTTCTCCGCGAGGACAGCCACATCCCTGAGCAGTTCTACTTCACAAAATTAGAACAAAACCCATAATCGGTTACCCAAAGAAAAAGAAAAAAGAACACCCAAAAATTCTTACCCATTTTCGAAATGAAACAAAAAAACCACATTTGAAGATAAACAGACAAACCTATTATGCGCACAAGGTATTTGTGCTCATAACAAGACCCAAACCCAAATCAAAGATCTCTCCGCAGGAAGTACACTCGTTCAATTCAAAAATGAAAAAAAAAAAAATACCCTCTAAAACAAACCCTAAACCCTAAACTTTGTAAGTTACCATAAGAATTAAATAACAAAATTGTTAAAAAAAAAAAAAAAAAAAACCACAAATTAATGTAAACTTGCTAATATTTATGAAACAGATTTAATTGATGTGAAAAAGAAAAAGAAAACCACAAATTAAGGTTTAAAAATTAAGGGCTGGCTAGCCACTCCAATTGTGCCTGGGGTTGGTCGAGACCGGCCACCCCTTAATTTTTAATTTTTAATTTTTTTTAAAAAAAAAACTTGGGATGAAGGCATTTTGGAAAAAAAAAAAAAAGAGAGGCAAGAATGGTCGAATTGCAACAATTTGGAAGTTTGAGAGGGTAAAGTGTTACTTTTTGAATATTGGGGTTAAAAGTGCAAATGAGTGGATAATTCAGTGGAGTAAAGTGTATTTTCCCCAATTTTGAACTATTTTGGCTAACAATATGAGTGCATAGTATTTCATAATGAAATTGTAAGAGCATTCTCAATGGAAGAGCCAAATGTTACTTTTATTTAAAATGGCTTTTCAAATGTTTAAAAAACTCCCTACATTGGATGAGCCAAAAGAAAATGTAAAATAGATATTTAATTAGAAGAGCTAAAAAAAAAGCTAAATGTAGCAGCACTTTTCAAGGGAGCTATTTTATTTTTCATTGTTTCTCTCACCTGTTTTCTTTTTTTTTTCCAAATCTTTTCCTTATTTTTTTTTGCATGTTCTCTTTTTTCTCAAAACTTTTCCTATTTTTCCGCTCACATGTTCTCTTTTTCCCAAAACTTTTCTTATTTTTAATAATATTTTAATAAAATAGATAGAAATATAAATAATCGGATGTGGAGACATTTAAAAATGGTTTAGCTAAACTAAATAAAAGTGAGTTTTGAGAAGCCATTTTACATAAAAATATGGCTCCTCCATTGGGAATGCCCTAACAATAAATTAATAAAAATAATGATTTTTTGTTAAAATACACCAACATGATATCATTTTAATCTAAAGTGCGAGGAATCGGTGACGATCGAACAGTGCTGCAAGAACATGTCTTCTTCCGAAAGTGAGAGGACAGCAACCTCCAAACCTAACAAAGATTTACAGAATTGTCATCTGTAAGCATGTGAGGGGGGAGACCTCTGACTTTTCTTCTCGGAGTCTACGCACATTCTATAAAAACTTCCCCATTATTCTATCTATTCTCAGAGGTCCTGCATGTGTACAGAGAAGTGATGGCCGCCATCTCTTTCTTTGCTTCACTTTTCTTATCAACTTTCTTGCTTCATTTGTGCTTGTTCTATGGGGTGGGTGCCGGCAATCCGGCTATTGGGTCCAATAGGGAAGCATTGGAAATTATTACAGGCGGCGGTGGTGGTAGCAACTATCCTGCTCCTCCTACTGAAAATGAAAACTGTCCTCCTCCGCCTCCTGAACCTGAATGTCCCCCACCTCCACCGCCTCCGCCTCCCCTTCC
>NC_081544.1:2143707-2181500 GCF_901000735.1 Corylus avellana | reverse complement strand
CCATCTCCGCCGCCCCCATCTCCACCGCTTCCATCTCCGCCGCCGCCACCATCTCCGCCGCCCCCATCTCCACCGCTTCCATCTCCGCCGCCGCCACCATCTCCGCCGCCCCCATCTCCACCGCCTCCATTTCCGCCGCCTCCACCTCCGCTGCCAAGTGGGATTAGCCATCGAGTTCTAAAGGTCTACCCCATAGTTAAAGCGTTCCAAAAGAAAATCTTCTACGACCCATTTGGAAAAACGGTTTCATGGAATAAAAATAAAAAAAACGTATGCAGATACGACGGCTTCACCTGCGCCAACTATCCGACCGGCAACAATGAACAAGCAGTTGCTGCTGTAGACTTCAACGGCTTTCAGTTTGGTGGCAAGGACGGCCTCCTTCCTCTCTCTGGGTTCATGGAAAACTTAACCGACATAACCGTTTTCCACGCAAACTCCAACAATTTCACCGGTGGCATCCCCAAAGAGATCTCCAACCTTAAATACTTCTACGAGCTAGATCTCAGCAACAACAAGTTGAAAGGGCAGTTCCCGATGGAAGTTCTTGGTGCCACAAAGCTCACTTTCTTGGACCTCCGGTTTAACAAACTTCAAGGCACGGTTCCACCCCAAGTGTTTTTGCTAGACGTGGACGTAATCTTCATCAACAACAACAATTTTTACCAGAATCTTCCTTATAATCTTGGCTCTACGCCAGCCCTTTATCTCACTTTTGCCAACAACAAGTTCACAGGGCCAATCCCGCCAAGCATTGGCAACGCCAAGGACACCCTCATTGAGGTGCTCTTCTTGAACAACAAGCTTACAGGGTGCTTGCCATTTGAGATTGGGAAACTGAAATTGGCAACTGTTTTTGATGTGAGCATCAATCAATTGACGGGTCCAATACCCCACTCATTTCAGTGCCTGTCTAAAATAGAGGTGCTTAACCTGTCTCGGAACGAGTTCTATGGGTCGGTCCCGGATGAAATCTGCAAGCTGCCTAACCTGGGTGCCTTCGATTTATCAAACAACTTCTTCACCGAGGTGGGCCCTGAATGCAGAAAATTGATCCATAAAAATTATCTTGATGTCAAACAGAATTGCATTATAGACCTTCCACATCAGAAATCAAAACGTGAATGTGCTGCATTTTTCTCCAAGAAGCGGAACCACCGCTGCAACGAGAAGAACATGAATTACATTCCTTGTAAGAAAAAGTATTATTCAGATCCTCTTGATTCGTCCTATCATCAACCGGCGACGGTTCCAGCACCTTCACCACTTTCCTATGGCGCTCTTAAACCGCATAGGCCGTGATTTTCGAGCTCTAATGGGGGGAGGCCTTTCGTAATATTACATTTACATATTTCTGTTCTCTTTATATATATTGACTAAAAGTCATGAATAAGGCAGTGTGTTCTAATTTGGCATCTCCATCAGATGCCAATTCTTATAGTGTAGTGCTGAAGATTGTTGGCTCCCTGCTAAACTGTATTCATCAGATAGCGTTCATAAATCATAATGTTGTCTAAGTCATTACTGTTCCCTTGCTTATGCTTATGCTTATGATGATGATCATTCTTTGTGCCAATAATTGGTTGAATGGCGCCACATTTCCAGGATCAATAGCAGTCGGAGAAACTAATTTGGCTCCATTTTCATTTTCACTTTTTGGTGTCAAATATGTTAAAAGGGTATTCTCTCTGCAGAGAAACTTAAATTTTAAGACAATTAAGAAACAGAGCAGGAAAATAGTGGATAAAAATGACTTGCTTTTCTTCATTCAATAAACCAATTAAAATAGATTCCAACGTAGAATTAGACTCCTACAATCATGGAACAATATAAGGAAAACTAACATCATGGACCCATTAATCGGCTACAACTTCTAAACTAATGGACTCAACAAGCAGGTTTGTGCTTGTGGGACCTGTTATTCGGTCCGTCAAAGACTCGAACAGATAGTGCGCAATAAAGGAAACATCAACTCCAGTACAAGAAAGAAATTAACTAGCTAGCTAGGACCACGCACGCGTACATAAGTGAACCAATAATAAATTAATCAAAATAAAAAAGATAAGATTAGGATTCTATGGATAACCTCAACTAATGTTAGGATAAAATTTCCCAGACACCCAGACGAAGCATTTTGGGTAAAGCGCATTAAGCATTACTCTAAGCGAAAAAGGTGCATTAAGCGAAAAAGGTTTTACTGACACCATATGTTTTTTTTTTTTTTTTTTTTAAGCGAGAAATGTTGGAGGGTGAGACCAATTGTGGCTATTTTACTTAGGCGTGACCATAGTAACACTAACCTGCGGAAGACTACTCAAGAAGGACCTAGACATGTGAACATGAAAAGTTAGCTTTATTAGTGATACAAGCCCTACACTTTATATCATTACACGAGGAAACTTTAAAGCTACTCTGAACTTTCACACGTTTTGATATGACCCCCTCAAAGTTTAAAAACGCTCAATTTCATTCCGAACTTCTAATTTGATGCAATTACAATCTCCCTTAGGATTTGGCGTTAAAATCCTAATGGAATCTATGAAAAATACCAAAAGTACCCTCCATTTTTTTTATTAAATTTAATTTGAAATTTAGGGTAAATTTGTAATTTTATACAAGTTTTAGGGGGTATAAAGGTCATTTCATCCTTTTTCCGTATGTTTTAACGCCCAAAGGAAGATATTGCATCAAATTAGAAGTTCAAATTGTGAAATTGAAAGTTTTTAAACTTTAAGAGATCATGTCAAAACGCGTGAAAGTTTAGAGATTGTTGTGAAGTTAACCCTATTTATATATATTGCAAGTATCTTGTGTTAAGTTTTTGGGAAAATTACAGTTTACCCCCCCAAAGTTGACAGCGTTTTTCAATTCCAACACCAAAGTTTCAATTTTTACAATCAACCCTCCCCCCCAAAGTTCCAAATTTTTGCAATTTGACCAATTGTATCCAAAACTTCTCATATTGCCCCTAATTTTTTATTTTTATTTTTTTATTTTTTATAAAAACTTTTTTGAGTCTATTTGCAAGGACTTTTGATAATAATATATATAACACATTGCATATATAGCCTTATAGGTTTAAAATCAGTAACCTTTGAATTAAGGTTGTTTTATTTTTGAAATAAGAACAATGTGTATTTCTTTGATAGCATCAATCATTCTTCCAATGCTTAACTGTGACTGTGCTTTTACTTTGTTTTGCCTTGAGCACTGTTTTTATCCAATCTCAGCAAAACTTTCTAAGACAATAAAGAATGGTAGGCTCGAACTATAACTTCCACGTCTCTACTTATTGACTCAATTCTGATCACAATTTAAGATTAATTGTTATTTTGGATGGATAATAATATATAATATATTTGTATAAATAATAATTTTCTAATAATAAAATTAAGTTCACTAGTACGTATAAAAATCATGTACTAGTGATTTAAAAATATTAAATGATTTAAAAATAGATTTGAGAATAATATGTTGCATGTTAGAAGATGAATGTTACAATTTCTCTTGGTGTTCTTTTACATGGATATTGTTTTCTAAAAACAAATAGAACAAACTTACTCCATATATTGTACTAATTTCCAATCCGGGGCAGCTGAATTCTCCGCGTAGTAATCGATTGGATGTTCACAGACCAATCTTTTAACAATGAGGTGATCAATGATTCACAGACCATCACTACAAATAAATTGTGCAACCATGCAGAAAATGTTGGGAGCACTATACCAGATCTTGTGAGCATTAACATTCCTATAAGTGTCTTGTTATGCCCCCAATTAATTCATTTGGTCACATCAAATTAAGGATCTCTAATCTCTTTCGAGTCTAATATCTCTAAGCAATGCTAGATTAACCTCCGCATAACATGATGTAATAACAATTATATTGCAACATTCAAGAAACAACACAACTTGCCGTCAGTGTAGGTAACCTTATGCTCATCCATGCAGCAGGTAGCATCCAGTAGCTCCTCAATGTCGTTTAGCGAATTCTCGATAGTGAGATGCCCTTCAGTTCCATCGAAAGCAAGGAAGTTGTGATTGCAAAAACTCTTCAACGAGCACCTAGTCTCCACCACACACGATCCAGTCTCTCTTGCACTTGCCATCGCCATAACTAGCTAGTTAGCTGCGGCCAGTAACTGAGCCGCATCAGGGTTGACCGGCCACTTCCTGAACATGAATCTTCATAGTCTCCGAGTGGTATCCTCACCTCCACCACCTAGCTCGAGGGTGTTGGGACCAGTATCCAAATTTCTACGAGGCAACATCTTTTGCAGGAATAATAGAAGAGTCGAAATCGACTCAAAAGAACTAAGCAACCAAAACCCTTAATAAGATTCTAATTATCTTAGGCTCCAATGAAACCCTTTTCCTACGGCCATCTTTACTAAATCTAATAGTCCTTCGAGGAGAAAGTTATAATACCAATTTTTAAGTATTTACTAAAAGTGCGTTTTTGCTATTTTTTAGCTTTTTGGACCCTTAAAAGCGCTTTCAATTTTATTTTTTACCAAATGTGTATATTTTTTCTCAAACGGACTTTTTGAGTATTAAACATACTTTTAAACTCCTCAAACGCATACCTAAGTAGACCCTAAATGGAGACGGTGGAGAATTACATTAGTATAATTCGTAGTATTATATATATTAGCTATATGGATGTGCATCCTATCATGTATAGTTAATATATATAGTAAGCATCAAATTTTCGTTGGTGTATACTCTTATCTCTTCTTTTGAGCATTTTACTAAAATAATATAATACAACAGTTTTTTTTTTTTTTAAGTTATAATACAACAGTTTAATTACTCACAATAATGCAACAAACTGATAACAATTTAATATTGTTATTTTCAATGGATAATAATAATTTTCTAATAATAGAAAAAGACAGACACCGATGATATATATACGACTTGGCATATCCATGAATATATTATATATCTCGCTCTTTTAAAAACATTTTATGTCAATGCCGAAGAATATTTCAAAAATACAGCTCAAGTTCACTAGTATATATATATATATATATATATAAATGCATTATTATTATGAATAAAATTTAAATAATACATATGTGGGCGAGAATGAAATATATTTATAACCTGACTAAATAAGGTAAATAAGGTAAATAAGGTAAATATTTATATTTATGAATAAATTGTTTTATATAATGCATTATTATTTATGAACTATCGTTTACTGTAAATATACGAGGAGCAACGAAAATGTCTCTCTCCGAAAGTGAGGGAAAGGATATATATTGTCGTCATCTTCGACCTTTTCTTCGAGTAATCTACGCACCTTCCCCTCTCTCTCTCTCTCTCTCTCTCTCTCTCTATATATATATATATATATAACTTCCCCTTACAATTCCATCCATAATCTCATAGAAAGAGGTTGTGTTCACAGAGAAGTAAAATCATGGGCACCACCTCTTTCTTTGTTTCTCTTTTGTTGTCAACTCTCTTGCTTCATCTGTGCTTGTCCCACGGCGTGGCTGCTGCTAGACCTCCAGCAGGAGGGAAAATTAGCCCTCGAGTATTGAAATTCTACCCCGTAATTCAAGAGTTCAAGACTAGAATCACCTCTGACCCGACAGGCATTTTGAAAACATGGAATCCCAATGACAAAAACGTGTGCAATTACAAGGGATTCTTCTGCGACCTTTTTCCGACCGACAACCTGACAACGGTTGCCGGAGTAGACTTCAACGGCTTTGGGTTTGCCGGTAAGGACGGCAAGCTCCCTCTCTCTGGGTTCATTGAAAAGTTAACCGACATAACAACTTTCCACGCCAACTCCAACAACTTCACCGACATCCCCTGGCAGATCTCCACCATCCCATACTTTTTCGAGCTAGACCTCAGCAACAACAAGTTATCCGGCCAGTTCCCAACGCAAGTGTTTGGCGCCAAACAGCTGACCTTCTTGGACCTCCGGTATAACGCTTTGAACGGCGCCGTTCCACCCCAAGTGTTCTTGCTTGACGTGGACGTGTTCTTCATCAACGACAACTATTTTGAGCAAAAGCTCCCTGACAATCTAGGCTCCACGCCAGCCATTTATGTCACTTTCGCCAACAACAAGTTCACAGGGGAAATCCCACGAAGCATCGGCAGATCTAAGAACCTCCAGGAGGTGCTGCTCTTGAACAACAAGCTTACAGGCTGCTTGCCATTTGAGATTGGGTACCTGCAAAACGCCACCGTTTTCGATGCGAGTTTTAATTACTTGACGGGCCCCATACCCCAATCGTTTCAGTGCTTGTATAGCATTGAGGTGCTTAACCTGGCTCGGAACAACTTCTATGGGTCGATCCCGGATGCAATTTGCAAGCACCCAAATCTACAGTCGTTGGATTTATCAAACAACTATTTCACAGAGGTTGGCCCTGAATGCAGGAAATTGATCGCTACAAAGGTTGTTAATACGACAAAGAATTGCATTAAAGACCTTCCAAATCAGAGAACAAAAGCAGAATGTGCTGCTTTTTTCTCTAAGCCCCACAAGTGCGCCAACGAGAAGTTTCTAACTCAAATTCCATGCAATCCGGCTCATCGTCCTGCCAATATTGAACCTTCTGCAACACTAGTTTCCTATGGAGCTCTTACGCCGCATAAATAGGCTGTGATTAATGGGACTTTTGTAATATATATATATATATATATATATTTGCATATGAATTTTTTTGTGCGATGTCTTTACTTATTATATATATTGATCATTAATTAAGTCATGAATATTCATTGTAAATTTGCATCGATCGATCTCCAGCAGATGCCAAGTCTTGTAGTGTACATAGCTAGTACTGATGACTATTGTCAGTCCATGCATGCAGTGTACTGCGAAAATGTATTCATGAGATATCGATCATAAATCATAAGGTTGGCCAAGTGATTATTCATGAGGAGTACGTTGATCATTCTTAATTTGTGTGTCAATAATTGGCTCCATTTTCACATTTTCCAAAATTGATCCATCATTTTAGATTACTTCATTGCAGAAAAAGGAAGTTAAGCCACTTCAAGTTCAAGGAAGAAGGAATGGCAAAATGTTATGATAAACTCAAGCTATATATATATATATATATATATATATATATGGCCTATATTCATTATTCACAACAGAACTCTATATTTCTAATTTGTCCCTAAAAATTTAACCAAACTCACAAAATGCACCATTTAGCAACCTCTTTAAATTAATTCGGGTTAAATTAACTTTACCCCCTCAAGTTTTAGAGGTTTTTCAATTCGAACCCTAATATTTAAAAATTGGCAATATACCTTCCTAATATTTCAAAAAATTTTAATTCAGACCTTCCGTTACTAATTTCTGTCAAATTGGACGAAAATTTATGAAATTACGTAATTACCTTCAATGCTTTTTTTTTTAAAAAAAAAAATTCCATCCAATTAGATGGAAATTAGTAACGGAGGGTCTGAATTGAAAATTTTTGAAACATTAAGAGGGTACATTGCCAATTTTTAAACTTTGGGGTTCAAATTGAAAAACTCCTGAAACTTGAGAAGGTAAAGTTAATTTTCCCCAATTAATTCTTGTCACACTTGTTCTCTAAATGTAAAGAGTTCAAAAATACAAATTATTTATTTTTTAATGTTTTTTGTCTTTCATGCTTCTTTTTATTTTCTCTAGACGAAAGTAGATTTTTAATGCAAAGAGTCCAAAATTTGATTTCATCAATAAAATAAAATATTTAGTTAAAGTAAAGAAATATTTTTAAAAAAAACTATAATATTTAGTGGTTTTGAAAAATAACTAACTAAAATCAATTAAAGTAAATTTTTAAAGTTAAATTAAAAAAAATTAAAAAAAAAAATTGAATAGCTCATCGTGATTGCTCGGTTGTGTGTACGTTTGGCTTGGTTAATATAATTAGTTCTCTTATATTCAAGGGTGGACCTACGTCTATGATCGTCCCCCAAATTTTTTTAAAAATTCCTTCAAAAGTCGACTATTACCCCTTATATTTCACTTTTTATCCCTTCATATTACTATTTTGTCCCCTCAAAGTTAAAGAATGAGGTAGACTTAGCACAAGGATTAGGGACTTAAGTTTCCTAAAAATTTAAACATTCATCTAAAATTATATTTTTTATGAGATAGACTCTTAAAAAATGATTTTTTTCTCCTTAAATTTTTTTTATTTTTTTATTTTTTGGTCCAACCCCCTTCACTCAAACTTCTGGTTCTGCCCCTGCTTATATTTTTGTTGTAATTCAAGCCTCATGCCAAATCCATGCTTTTTCCCAGTAGTCACAAACAAGAAACACCGAGGAAAATGAAACAAGGAAGAAAAAGTAAAAGACTCGGAGAGAAAGAGAATAAAGTTGAAGAGAATCCAAGAGATAAGCTTTTTTGCTTTTCCCCTCTTTGTAAGAGAAAAGCTGGAAGGCAACGACTTACGAGTCAATTTTTTTTTTTCGTGGCAATATCTCTCGGCCGGGTATGTAATTTTTGGTTTCCAAATGAATGATTTAATATAAAGTATATAAAATTTTAGGGCAAAATGCAGTTTACCCCCTGAAGTTTCAGGAGTTTTTTAATTTTAACCCCAAAGTTCAAAAATTGGCAATCTACATCCTGAAGTTTCAAAAATTGACAATTTAAACCATCCGTTTAATTTTTCCATCAAAATGGACGGAAATCTATAAAATTACATCATTACTCTCATGCTTTTTTTTCTTAAATTTTCCTTTCAATTTAACGGAAAAATTAAACAGAAAGTTTAAATTGCCGATTTTTGAAACTTCAGGGGAATAGATTGCCAATTTTTGAACTTTAGGGTTAAAATTCAAAAACCCTTGAAACTTAAGGAGTAAACTGCATTTTCTCCAAAATTTTATAATATTTTTAATAAAAAAGTGAAAAAAAAAAATTGTTTTAATATATATATTATTTATCTTTTCGATACATCAATTATAATTATTATTACCAATTTTTTTAGCTATGTCACTTTGGCCGGTCCATTGCCAAACGGGACAAAATTCGGGAACATTTTTAAGACCAAAAAGTTTTAAAACAAACAAAATATAATGCAAGGAATTAATCAGTGGCAAATAGATCGAACTGTTGATCCGATAATTCTCTCTTCAACTTAAAGTTAGAGTGGAGCAACGTCTAATCGGAATAGGAAATGAAATGGTGAGAATTTATTTAGCGTAAAATGAAGAATAATATTATAAATTTATTTTTTAATTTTAATATTAAAACAATATTATTCATTATTTTACACTAAATAAACCCTCCTTAATTTCAATCGAAAGCGAACGGATCTGTTCCATCGGTCCAACCGGGGACAAACATTTATGACATTGTTGTCTATTCACGCAGTCGTGGGTGAGTCAGTGAACGTAAAGACTTCTCTCACTCTTCTTTATAACGTCAACGTACGGTTCCAGCTTACATGCTTTTAATTATTAGAATATCCAGACATCTGTTGTAAAAATAAAAGAAAAAATGAATGGTCAAGATTTAATAACGAAAAACGACAAAGTAAATGGCTCAGTTTTGTAGTCACCAAACCAAAAAAAAAAACAAAAACAAAAAAGCTTGATTTCTTTCTGATTTTCCTACTTTTTTCTGGGCGACCAAACAATGCAGAGTTGGACCATAAAATCAAAACTCAATCAACGGAAGGCGGGGGACGTGGGCGTACTTCAACCCCATAAAAGATAAATCCTTTTGTTTCTTCCATTTGCTATACCATAAACCAATGGCAACTGCCTCTTCCTTTTCTGGATTAAAAAAAAAAAAAAACAGAAAAGAAAAGCTTCGATTTTCTTTCCGTACGTTTTCCTACTTTTTTCCGGACGACCAAACAATTGTATATACTTTTGCTTAGCAACAAAGTCTTCCTTTCTTCATCATCCCCATTACACGAAGACCCACTTCCCATTTTCGGAGCTGAACTCACCAATGCAACCAAAACCCACACCCACTGCCTCCCTTTGATCGAGTTTAGAAGACATTAAAGATTTGGTTTAGTTGGGAACAGAACAGTCAAGGAATGACCATTTGCTTTGTCGTTTTTCATTTGTTGAATCTTGACCGTCTTTTTTTTTTTTTTTTTAACTTTCAGTTTAAACTTCAAAATTTTCACTCGATCCGAAAATATTTAAATTTTAAAATCTATTAATTTGAACTATTAAATTTTCAATTGCAATTAATTTGAATTCATTAGTCAGATTTTAAACATTAAAAATGAGACAATAATATTTATACCCAACTTTTTTATAAAATTTTAAATTTATCCTTAATTTCAAATTAAAATTTTAAAAAATATATCAAAAGGTGATCGGTTGGCCACCTTTAGACCTTTTTTAATTCAAAATTTTTTTCTATTTTTTATTTTTTACTAAAAAAAAAATTGAAAAGTAATTTTGTCTTTTTAAAATTTTTAACGACAAAATTGAGCAAATTGTTCAAATTGATTGCAATTAAAAGTCAGTGGTCCAAATTGAGTAGTTTTGAAGTTTTGAGAGATTTATCAAATCGAGTGGTAATTTAAGGGTTTAAAGTGTAGTTACTTCTTTTCTTTTTTTTCTTTATTCTTCTATTTTTTTTTAAAAAAAAAAATTTAAATTTTTTTATTATTACCGCAGGCATCGTCTATATAACTTCCCCTTAATTAGTTCTATCTACTTCGCGCAAGAAGGGACCCTGTGTGCACAGAGAAGTAATGGGCACCATCTCTGTTTTTGCTCTCCTTTTCCTCTCAACTTTCTTGCTTCATTTGTGCTTGTTCTATGGGTTGGGTGCTGGTGATCCAGCTATCAGCTCCAACAGGGAAGCATTGCAAATAGATAAAGGTGGTGGTAGCTATTGTCCTGCAAATAAAAATTGTCATCTTCCCCCTTCCCCTCCCCCTCCTAAACCTGAATGCCCACCACCACCACCACCGCCACCGCCACCACCACCACCACCTCCCCCCCCCCTCCACCACCTCCTGACCTCAATGCTCCCCACCAATGCCACCACCCCTCCCCCCCCTCCTGAACCTGGGTGCCCTGCTCACTCCCTCCTCCTCCACCTCCACCTCCACCTCCACCTCCATGTGTGAATTTGACTCGAGTTCTAAAACTCTACCCCATAGTTCAAGAGTTCAAAACAAAAATCTTCCTTGACCCAAAAGACATTTTGAAAACATGGAAGAAAGAAGACAAAAATGTATGCAATTACAAGGGCTTCTTCTGCGCCAAGTATCCGACCGGCGACAATGAACAAGCAGTTGCTGGGGTTGACTTCAACGGCTTTGGGTTTGGTGGCAAGGACGGCCTCCTCCCTCTCTCTGGGTTCATTGAACACTTAACCGACATAACCGTTTTCCACGCAAACTCCAACAATTTCACCGGTGACATCACCAAGGGGATCTCCAATCTTCAATACTTCTACGAGCTAGATCTCAGCAACAACAAGTTATCCGGCCAGTTCCCAATGGAAGTTCTTGGTGCCAAAAATCTCACCTTCTTGGATCTCCGCTTTAACTTTTTGTCCGGCATGGTCCCACCCCAAGTGTTCCTGCTAGACGTGGACGTAATCTTCATCAACAACAACAAATTTGTGCAAAACCTTCCCGATAATCTCGGCTCTACGCCAGCCCTCTATCTCACTTTTGCCAACAACAACTTCTCCGGCCCAATCCCACCAAGCATTGGCCAAGCAAAGAAAACCCTCCTAGAGGTGCTCTTTCTCAACAACAAGCTCACAGGGTGCTTGCCATTCGAGATTGGGTACCTGGAAAACGCCACCGTTTTCGACGTCAGCATCAATTGCTTGACGGGTCCAATTCCCCTCTCGTTTCAGTGCCTGTTTAAAATAGAGGTGCTTAATCTGGCTCACAACCAGTTCTATGGGACCGTCCCGGAGCCAATCTGCATGCTGCCTAATCTAAACGTCTTCAATTTATCAAACAACTATTTCACCCAGGTGGGCCCTGAATGCAGAAAATTGATCGACAGAAAAGTTCTTGATATCAGAAACAATTGCATCACATACCTCCCAAATCAGAGACGAATTGTTGAATGTGATACATACTTCGCCAATAAGCCCAAGTACCAGACGTGTCACAATGCCGAGTCACTAAATATCATTCCTTGTAAGAATAAGCATTATTCAGCTCCTCTTGCTTCGTCTTCTCATCGACCAACGAATAATATTCCAGCTCCTTCACCACTTTCCTATGGCGCTCTTAACCCGCATAGGCTGTGATTTTCAAGCTCTATTTGTAATATATTTTACATATTTCTGTTGTTGTCTTTATATATTGATTAAGTCATGAATAAGGCATTCTTTGCTCTAGCAAGAGTTGTGATAAATATTAAATTCTCTTTGTAATCAATCCGAATTCCTCCTCTATTTAAAGGGGTTTATTATTCAAGGATTATGCTTGAAAAAATTATCTTTAAACCTTGAATTTGTTTGGAAGTCAACCGGTCAAGTGAGATTAACAATAATTTAAAAAACTAGGTTAGTTTTGAATGAAGACAAACCTTTGAGTTTGTTGAGAAGTACATAGTTTGTTTTTTTTCTATAAATCCAAAGGTTTTAGATTTTCATTACTAATCAAAAGGCTAGGTTCAGACAAATGCGTTCTAATTTGGCAACCCCAGAAGCTGCCAATTCATATACTGCTGTGTGTACGGAAGATTGTCGGTGCACTGGTAAACCATTACTGCTCCCTTCCTTCTTGTCAAGTGTTTCTTTTTCTTCCATAACATTGCGTTGTTGATAGGATAAGAAGAAAGTGAACTGGTGAAAGAGAAAGACAAGGACAGAAGCCCACGATGACTGGTGAGAAAATGGGACGACCATGCATGGAAAGATGTTCCAGACCTCCTTTTTCCTTTTTTCTTCTTTTACGCTCCCTGTACTTTATTTTATTTTATTTTTTTGGGTCATTGCATTTGTTGACAGGTGAGGTAGCTAGGATAATATTGTTTTTTTTTTTTTTTCAGAAGATTATTTTTTGGATGATATTTTGTTTTCTTTCTTAAATACATTAAAGGGGAAAAATACAGTTTACTCCTCTGAAATTTTAAGAGTTTTTTAATTTTAATTTTAAAGTTTAAAAATTGACAATTTATTCTCCTGAAGTTTAAAAAATTGGAAATTTAAACCTTTCGTTACTAATTTCTGTTAAATTAGATAGAAATTTTTTTAAAAAAAGCTTGAAGGTAATGATATAATTTTATAAATTTTCATTCATTTAGACAAAAAAATTAAATAGAAAGTTTAAATTGTTAATTTTTAAAACTTTAAAAAGATAAATTATCAATTTTTAAATTTAGGGGTTAAAATTAAAAAACTACTAAAATTTTTGAGGGATAAACTATATTTTTTTTCCCAATTAAATGAATGAAATAGAAAAGATCTTTCACCTTTTCTCTGTCCGTCTCTGTCATGCTCTGGACAAAGCATTAATAGGCTGACAGCTGAGGTTTGGGACACGGCTGTCATTGTATAAAATGGAGAATTAAGATAACCCTGTTAATTTTAGGACTAAGTTTTTGGTCCTAATCATCTTATCTGGGAAAATGGGTAGTTCCAACTTCCCAGCAATCCCACTTTTCCGGATAAGTCTAATAAATGGACTAAAAAGTTTGGTCACCCAAAAGTCCTCTATATCTCAGACATCCCACGGAAAGCTTTAAAGGATGCTGCAACGTGTGCACAAAGCCACTAGGCTCCATAGGCCACAAACATGCATTCACAACAGTGACAATTCACACCAACTTTCTTAAATATAATCTCTTATCTTTCTTAAATACATATAAAAAAATATAAAATAAAAAAAAAAATAAAAAAACACTTTAAAGATCACATTCAACAACTTCGTTAAACATTGAGTATACTACAATGTTACTAAAAACACTTTAAATGGAGAGGCCCTTGCGGTAATGCTTGAAGTTTCTTTGGCCATCTTTAGATTTCAGCCTCAATGACTTTACTTTAGAATTAAGAAGATTATATTGGTGTGATTTTGGCACTACAACATTCCTCCCAGTTACTTGACTAGAAGATCGCGGATCTAATTTTTGACATTGTCTCCATTATTCCGTTCTCTTCCTCATAAAAAGTTCGAAAGATTCATAAAAGTGCAAACTAATTATGCACTAATTATACTTGATGGACTCGTATAATCATATATAACATGCATGCCTCCCTCCTTGGTCATAGATATTCTATTCATCTATATATAATAATTTTGAAAAGAAAGGCATCCTTGTATTCACTAAAACGTACAACCAAAAGGTTCTTCAATTGTATGAAAAACATCGTAAACATATATACATACATTGGAACTGTATGATACGTTGGCGTACCATTTTATACCAGCAATCTAGCAAAACATTGAACGATTAATGCAAAATGATGTTTATGCATCAATGAACATAAACCTGAGAGATAATTTATGGTATAAACTTACATTTCAATGTGTACTAATTTGTACTTACAAAAAGATGTGGATAAAAGAGAGGAACGTACCATATCATTTTAGTTTTCCCTTCCAACTTCAAGCTATAATTGTCATGTAAACAATAAATAGTACATCAAACGACTTGATCCTTGACTATATATTATTATTATTATTATTATTATTATTATTATTTTTAATATATATATTAAAACCGATTAGCGATTATCCGGTTATTAACTATTTTCATCAATCTTTAAAATTGCTAAACACAACCGACCTAGGCGGTTTTCTGATCATCCTATTGCTTCCCTAAACATTGGGTAGCACTTAGCTTCCCTATCCATTATCTTAATCCAAAATAGTTCTCTCTCATGTCTCATCTTTTTGCCTTTTATTAGGAACTGTGTTGGAATTTATTTAAAAAAAAAAAAAAGTGAGAATAGGTAGATAACTTGTATTTTGTAAATAAATAATAGTTTAATGGTATAGAGAAAAACAAAGGAAACTATTTGTTGAGTGTATTTAGATAGATAAGCAAAAAGTAATTTTGTTCACTAAATTAATAAAAAATAAAAAAGAAGCTACTGTGAATGCTCTTATATATAAGTCTCTATTGTGCATATATAGTGCTATGACATGCACCTTTGGGTCTCTAACATCTTTTTTTCAAAAAAAAAAAAAAAAAAAAAACGTAACATTACAAAAGAAGAAAATTTCAAACCAAATCAAAGAACAACAAAATATCACTATCTATACACCAATCCATTCCATAGTCTCATAGAGAATCTGATACGGAAATGTTCTGCCAACAATACAGGTTTGTTGCGACTCATGGTAGAAATTTGCTAGTGCTGTAAGGCACCCGAAAGATTTTTATTTTTATTTTTTCCTATTTTTCATATCAGTAGCTTTTTTTTTTTCTTTAAAAAAAAATTATTACATCAACCCAGTAAAATGAGAGCTGGTCTTATAGAATATGATAAATAACTTTCTTGGTACGAAGTCTGTTAGTTTTTCATTTTGCATTTTGCATTTGTTCCTAAAAAAGAAAAAGAAATTACTCTTTCTTCTTCAATAATCAAAAACATGATCCTACGTACGTACGTTTATAAAATGTTGAATACGAAATTAAGCATTAAAATGAGTTCAGGTAACATCAACACGACTTTTCCTCCTTTCTCTTTTTCATGTTTTCCTTTCATGTGGTTCACATTTATAGACTTTAATTTTGGTCACAATTCACATGGCTGGTTCCCGGCAGGGGCCGTCTTGCCAAGGCAAAAAGTCGGCAGAATAAAGCAATCCCTTCTGTCCCTTTCTCCCTTTACATATATTGTGGTTTTCTAAATTTTTAACAAAATCCACAAAAAAAAAAAAAAAAAAAAAAAATCATTTATCTAACTCTTTATTATCTAACTCTTTATTCAGAGTTAAATTTAACATTTGTTTTAACTCTTCTCGAAAGATAAAGACACCAAAAGCAAAAGTCATTTATTTTTTAATATTATTTTAGTTGTTGGGGTGACATTTTGGTAAATTTCTCACATCGAATCAAAGTAAGTGAGTTTCCTGGTAGATACATTTATTAATAAAAAAGATAATATTTAGTTAAAGTAGAAAAATCTTTAGAGAGTTTGATATTTGGTAATTTTGAAAAGTGGCGAGTTAAATAAAAAATTAAAAAAAAATGTACATTTTTCAAAGTTAAATTTAGATAAATTTTAAAGAGTTTGATGGAAATGCTTTTAAGCTTTATTAAAGAAGTGATAGTTTGTTGGCGATTGGTCATGGTATGGATGTGTCAACCATATACTTTTTGGCTATTGGCCAGTGTATGCATGTGTTAATTACACGTGTGAGTGTAAAAAGATCAAGTTCGCGACGAGATAGTATCGTAATTTGTACTCCAATGAAAACAAATTATAATTGATGAATAAATAGAATATATTCTTTTGAGGTGTTACCCTTCTTCTTCCTCATTTTGGTGGTGTGACTTCATCAAATTCACATTCTCTTTGGAATGTGTAACTCAATCCCTTTCTTTTGCCCCTTACTTTGTTCTTCTTCTCCCAAATTCCCTTTGTCTTGCATTAATTTTGGAGAAGAAGCACATAATATAAGGGACAAAGAAAGGAACTGAGACACACAATCCAAAGAGAAGAGAAATTTGGTATTGTCTCACTACCAAAACAAGAGAGAAGAAAATTAGAATGATGCAGGAAGAAAACAATTGAAAACTCGAGGTCAAGTTTTGTCAAAGCAGGGAAGAATGATGCAGGATGAGACAGAAGTTCATCTTACTCTGTTCTTCTCCATCTAAGGAAAACAAATCAAATCACTCTTGAGATCTTCTCCACTTTGAAACTATACACCATCATGGCCATTAATACACCCTACCAGGAAAATAACACCCCATTGATATCAATGCTAATATGCCGAGCAAGGAGCCTCTCCCATAAAAAAGGGTATACTCCATGTACACTCTCACGTTCTCTTTTTACTAATTTAAACATGAGAGGTTCCTCGTCGGCTCCCTACTAATCAGTGTCACCCAGTAAATCTTTCGTTGTTTTGTTCGTGACCCATTGGCCATTGCCAGTCTGAGTGTCCAAAAATCTGCATCAACGTTATGATAAAATTAATGGAATACAAGATTTTGAACAAAAATGTCAATCTTAATTTTGATCTCCAGCCCAACATCGTTAATCGTTATTCGTCCGGAAGAGAACTCTTATCATGTAAAATTAAACCATTTTATATTGTAAAAGCTTTCGTGTTACTAAACTTTTTTTTTTTTTTTGGAATTTATAGGGGGTATTCTGTCTTATTGAAAAACTTTTATGATCATTTTTTGTCTTTTTTTGACAAAAGGGGTTATATTGAAAAAATTTGGTAATTTAGGTTGAAGACACTAATACAATCTTTAGTTTATGGAATTGGGTGTTAATTCTAGGGAATTTCCCTAAAAACATTATAAGAATTTCAAAAAAAAATTCTATGTGCCTTGATTTGAAAATATACAGCCACAACATTTCTTCCTTCTATCTTGATTTTTACCATCATTTATTTGAAATTAATGTGACCGCATGTCATTTACTAGAGAGAGTCTATAAGTGAGAGAAAGAGGTTAGAAGGGTTCGCAAGGGTTGAGTCCGGTGAGACCATTTCGACTCTCAAGTAAGTTGATGAGAACCAGAGAGATCTTTAGTAAAGTTTTAGTAAAGTAAATTAGGCGTATTTGGGTGAGTGCTCTCTCCTTCCTTATATAAGTTGGCCTTCCGCCTTTCATATTAATGTTTTAGGCACTTTATGTGTTTTTTTTTATATGTCCGAACAATAAGAAGGAGGAGAATTGGAACTAGTGAGCTCTGCTTTATTAAACGTGATCTTAGCCGATTGAACTACCTCTTAAAGAAATTTTACTGTTTTAGGCACTTATGTTGATACTTTGTTATTGACACGAAAATTCCCTCCCTAATATGGAAGCGTGGCATAGGCAAGCAGCTAGTTGAGCTAGCAGAAGAAAGAATTAGTTATTAGACGTTTCATTTTGACAAGAGTGCCCTTGGGTCCTTGCTAGTTGTTTGGGTTGTTGGCCATCGGGGCTTCTTGGCCCTTTGGAAGGTGACCACCAAAAGCCATTTAAGGGGATCCTCCAATAGTTCCCTAATTCTTTTGAACGATTGGGCTGGTAGTTGTTCATGGGAATTATGTTTGTAAGCCTGTCGATAGCAAGGCCCTCTTGTAGTCTCCAAATTCTTTAAAGCAATTGTGCTAATAATCATTCATGGAAATTTTGTTTGTAGGCCAGTAAGTAATTAGGCCCACCAGTAGTCCCAAAATTTATTTGAACAATTCTGTTAGGGTAAAGTCCACTTAACTCTCTCAAACTACCACTCTAATGACAATTGACTCCCCAAACTACTAAAACAATGACAATGTATTCATAATTTTAACAAAATGACGAAATTATCCTTACTAAAATAAAAACAAAAATACTAAAGTTTAATTTTTTTTTTTCAAATTTTAAGGGCATTTTTGTCTTATTGAAAATTTTATAGGGTAATTTCGTTATTTTACTAACATTAAGAGGTACATTGTCATTGTTTTGGTAGTTTAGAAGGTAAATTATCGCAATTGATAATTTGGAGGGTAGATTGTCATTGCGGTGATAGTTTGAGGAAGTTAAGTGGACTTTACCTATTATGCTAATAATTGTTCATGGGAATTTTGTTTGTAGGTCCATCAGTAATCAAACACTCCATATATATATATATATATTTAAAAAAAAAAAAAGAAAAAAGAAAAAAGAAAAAAGAAGCTCAAAATCCTTAACAAGTGTGGCTCATGTTGTTGAAAGAATTAGGAAAACAAATAAATAAAAGTTGGTAGATAATCACACTTCTATCACTTTTTTTAGAATATTAATTAAATACAGGTTTGTATCTTTGTTGAAGAAGAGGCTTTTATAAGTGTTAAATAATGCATCCCACAAACTTAGTGTATAAATTATAATCTTTTTTTTTGTTTTTAGAGTGGTTGAGGTAGGTGGGTTTTTATTTTTCTCACAAGTGCTTCAAGTGTTTTTTTTTTTTCTAATTTATTTTAGATACTTTAATTATAAGGAATGTTGATTCACCCCCCCTGCAAATTTCAAGAATTATAGCTATACCTTATGAGAAAGGAGGAAAAAAAAAAAAGAAAAAGAAGAAAAATCTACATTTGCTTTTGTGAAATTAATTATATAACCATTATTTTATTTTAAATTTATTAAATAAATAAATTATGTCATGTCAAGGTTGGAGCAATCTATATATGCATCCAACATAGGTTTTGAAGACATTATTGTGTGTTTGATCTTCCCACCAAACACATTAAATTGGGTGGAGGAGAAAAATTAGGTCAAAATCTACGCCACTTCTAGCTGTTAGATGAACAGAAGGACACCCATAATAACTAAATGAAATGAGGAAATTGCAAGCTGTCATGAGAGGCTTAAAATGACATGAGGATGATGAACCAGAGGCCACATTGTTGACGTGGTTGCCCACTAGCTCTTGGCGTGCGCATCATTCTCCCTCTAATGGTAGACGAAGGCGATTTATAATTCCTTTAGAAATATGAACGGTTGTCAATGATCATCAAGTGCAAACTGAAGGGCCCTAGGAACCATCATTTTGGAGACCATTTGTGGCTCATAATTAAATGTGAACCTCCAAGAATTCTTCGCAATCTGCTTCAATTCAATTGATTATGCTTTATATCTAGAAAATGAGTACGTAGCAATCAATCATGATCATCTTTGTAATGTCATGGAAGCTGATCAGTGATGACCACAAAAGCTTGAATTACAACAAATCTTTTCCAAAATTAAAAAGATGAGTTTCTATGGCACTATGTGGCGTTGACTTGTACTTTTGTTTTTTTTCCACCTGTAGAATAGACTAGCAGGTGATAGTTCTCAGAAAGTAAACACTAGGGGCTTGTTTGGGAAGACGACCATTCTTCCAAATTCTTCTCAATTTTTTATTTTATTTTATTTTTATTTATTTTATTTTCTCTTTTTTATTTGATTTGACACGACTAACACTCAATTCAACTCAAAATTTTTCAACTTTATTCAAAATTATATATTGTTCAAACAACCCATGGGTAATTGCGAAGGTTTGAAGTTGCCAGTTGAGACAGATTTATGTGTGTGTGTTTTTTTTTTTTTTGGGTACGATGTCTTATTCCTGATTGACTTGTGTATCTCCAAGGTTAAAGTATTTTGGAGGCTCTAGTTTATATTGATGGTGAGAAAAGAAAAAGACAGCGAGGTGATTAGCTTTTTAGCTCAAACTGATATTACATTTATGTTGCATTTATTCTATAGAATTTCAAGTTAATTACTAATTAATTAATTTGAGAGACACTACAGATGACACTGTTATTAAAATAACAGCATGTATGCTGTAGTTGAATTAATGGTCAAGATTGAATTTTTCAAAATCTCTTTTTCATTTTCTCTCTCTTGTTAAATGCTTATAAAAGTAAGTCAATTTTAAAATTCAATCTTGACCGTTGATTCAACTACAGCATACATGCTGTTATTTTAATAATAGCATGTAAGCCGGATCCAGTTATTTTTTAGTCAATTAGTTTCGACCGGTTACACCTGATAGAGGCATTAATGGCCAAAGACTCTAGAGAGAGAGTGATTGAACACTACCAATTCTCACCGAGATCCGGCTTACATGCTATTATTTTAATAACAGCATGTAGTTTAATCAACAATCAAGATTGAATTTTAAAGTTAACTTATTTTATAAGTTTTTAATAGGAGAGAAAAAATGAAGAAAGATTTTGAGAAATTTAATCTTGACCATTAATTAAACTACAACATACATGTTGTTATTAAAAATAACATATAAGCTTAATCCTTATCACCGATGTGTCTAAGTATCATTACTTGGATTAAGCTAAGAGGTCACGTGCCTTCTTTTATCATTGATGAGACCTTTTCCCTCCTTTGACTATTGTAGAGGTATCCTTTATCATATTTTCAAGGGTTAAACAATCTTTTTTTTAGTATACGAGGTTTTGCAACTTTATTTTGTTATTTATGTTTTAATTCGTATTGTGGAGAGGTATCTCTCGCTTATAGTTAAAAACAGAAACAATACTTCCATATAAAGTTTGTCTATAAACTTAACAAAAGTCCACGTCAACTCAGTAAAAAACTGATACGTGACAGTGAGTAATATTAAAAATTACAAAAATATAAAAATAACTAATAACTAAAAGACTTAAAATTTTAAAATGATTCTTCCTCTTCCACCTCACAATCAGATCAAGTCCATGGTTCTTATCGAAAATTTGGCTTCCTTTTCCAAATTAGTCGTATCTTTCATTTTATTAGGATGTACTAGTACTAATATACCAAACCCTTTTGAAACCAAATTCAACATGATCCACCAGAAGCACTGAATCTACATGAATTCCACTCGAAACCCTCTTTCTCTCTCTCACTATGAGAGAGAACTCATAACCTATGTTATGAAATTTTCATTGAAGTTAATAAAAAAGTATGAATTTATTTATTAAATTAATATTCTAACAAGGAAGACAATAGTTTGACCTTAATATCTTACTAAAAGAAACTGTGAAAAATGTTGGTGGCATTTTATAGAACAAAGATTCAAATAAGTTGTTTTCTATTAATTTCTCATGTAGTGCCTGTGAAAAGCACGGAGAATCATAAGCATTGTGAAGGTTTCAATCCACCACTTCGATCGGGACCGCAATAACCACATTAAACTGGCCACTATCTCAAAGTGTTGTCAAAATTTCTTTAATCACCATCTCTTGTAATGAATAATGATAGTGAAGTTTACAAATCCACTAAGGAGAAAAGGAATCGCATGTGCAGACGCTTGCTTTACAAGCTAGATAGGCTTCAACAACCGCTATAAATCAAGGATCAAGTTTCTTTAATTACCATCTCTCTTCTAATCTCTCTCTCTCTCTCTCTCTCTCTCTTTGTTTGCCATCATGAATATTCAAATAGGAAGCATTACTCCAGTACTTATAATCAAATGCTTAATCACCCTCCTCATCATCTTCCCATGTCTCCTCTCTGTAATCTGCACTGAGTGTGGATGCCAGCCACCTCAATCACCTCCAATAGAAGTTCTAACCTTTGTAGACCAAAGACTCGCTGTCGTCTACCCGGTGATCCAAAAATTCAAGAAAACAATCACTTCAGATCCCCTGGGAATCACCCAAACATGGGTTGGCTCAGACATATGCAACTACACGGGCTTCTACTGCGACACCCCACCAGACAATGACACCGCCAAAGCTCTCGCCGCCATCGATTTCAATGGCTATCAGCTCGGCGCCCCGACTCTCGATGGTTTCATCGATCAACTTCCTGATCTTGCTTTCTTCCATGCCAACTCCAACAACTTTACTGGCACCATTTCCCCGAAAATTGCAAACCTCCCTTACTTCTACGAGCTCGATATCAGTAACAACAAATTTTTTGGCGCATTTCCACCCGCCGTGCTTGGCATGAACAACCTTTCGTTCTTGGACATCCGGTTCAACTCTTTTACTGGAACGGTATTGTTAAATTACTACTTATCCTAAGAGTTTAAATTTATAAGAATAGATAAATTTAAATTGGAATACTCTCTTTTATGGGATCTCAAACTTTTCCTTAATATATGGATAACTTCACTTAGAATTTTTAAATTATTATGTGTTTGGAGAAGACCTCTACAAATTTAAAAAACTCTCAATTTCATCCATTAAACTTTTAATTTAATGCTTGACCCCTTTGTCAATTTTTACCGTTAAAACTTAATAGAAACCACTAAAAAGACCAAATTACCCTTCAATTTTTTTTTAAAAAAATTCAATTTAAAATTAAGGGTAAATTTGGATTTTTATAAAAGTTTCAAGGCTATAACGGTCATTTTATCACTTTTAAAGTTCAAAAACAGATAGAGTAGATTGCATCAAATTGAAAGTTCAAGTAGTGAAATTGAGAAGTTTTAAAATTTTTTGGGAAATCTTTTCAAATCGCATAGTACTTCAGGTATCTTTTGTGAAGTTTTTTCCAAAAATCTAACATGTAAACGAAAGCTACCATATTAAATTATCATTTATACTAAAAATAATTTAATCATTTAATATATATTTGAACAGGTGCCACCGCAAATATTTACGCAACCCCTACTCGTGCTCTTCATTAACAACAACAACTTCATGCAAAAACTTCCGGACAACCTTGGCAACACCCCGGTACTCTATCTTACATTTGCAAACAACAGATTCACCGGTCCAATCCCTCGAAGCATCGGAAATGCGTCAGCAACATTGATTGAAGTGTTATTCTTGAACAACCATTTAAGTGGGTGTATTCCGTACGAAGTAGGATTACTACGAAACGCCACAGTTTTTGACGCTGGAAACAACTTCTTGACCGGCCCCTTGCCGTGGTCGTTGGGGTGCCTGGAGAAGATTGAGCAGCTGAACTTCGCCGGAAATTTTCTGTACGGGCAGGTGCCAGAGTTGGTGTGTGACCTAGGGAATCTTCAGAATCTTTCACTCTCCGATAACTATTTTACCGTCGTAGGACCTCGGTGTAGGAAGCTGATAAAAAGTGGAGTTGTTGATGTGAGGCAAAACTGCATCCATGGACTTCCCGATCAGAGACCGCCGGGAGAGTGCTGGTGGTTCTTCATTTCTAGTCACTTCCACTGCGAGTACCCCTGGTGGTTCACCACATATGTTCCTTGTAGGGCTCCTCCGGCGTGGCATCATCACTATCCTCCGAAGGGGTCCAAGAGGAAGTTGTTGTCTTATGCTGCTCTTTCTAGAAAAAGATTGTGAGGGGATCAGTGGGAATATTTGGATTTCACCCTTTTGATTATACGCCTTATATATAAATAAGGACCAAATATATAGTTATCCATTCGAAAGGACATAAAAGTCTAAACTAAAAATCTTTTGTAATAAATTATCAGTTATCCAAAAACTTAAGTTAATAGAAAGATATATTCTTCGGCTCAATATCTGGCTCAACAAAATGAATAAAGATTTGCTAAGCACGGTAGCTCAACAATCTATAATTTATTTTAATAAAAAAAAAAAAAACCTAATATGATTAATGTGTTGAAAAATTTCGTAACTAAAAAGTTATTTTTTTAATTAAATATTTGTTGAGTCAAATGTGAGTACTTTGTATAACGTACATTTAAGGTAGAACTCCTACTATAATTTGAAAATATGTTCGTGCAGTTACCAAATCAATGTGAAAATTAATGCATTAGTAGACATAGATACACTAATCTATCAAACTTAACAAATTGGTGTTTTGGTTTTTGAGAAAATTTTTGTAATTCATTCACAATCAAGAAGAAAGACCTCGTTGTGCTAATAAAATAATTTCACAGATATAATTAAGAATTTCTGTTATCCAAACTTGATCCATAACTAGTTTAACTACTGACTTGGCTAGCCTATGTGTAGCAGAGTTAGCGACTCTTTTGACATTGTAAATCTATCAATTTGGGAGCATATTCAAAATGCCTCTTTTATCCTCCACTAGATGTCCAAATCTACTCTAGTTGTGATTCATTGCATTCACAGTGTTCACTCTTTAAGACCACATCACCCTTCATAATGATTTTCTATAGCTCTAAATTACGACTGAATTTCGCTAATTGGTGATTAATTAAATCCATGGCCATTTGGGGTAACCCTTCCATGGTTATTTAACCAACCCATCTTTGATACGACGTTAAGCTATAGGCCCATTGACCTTAAAACCTACAAGTCGTCCGGACATCATCTATATCAAGTTGACGAAGCTTGAACTAATTTAAGTCGGCTGAACCTAATTCAATTAGGTCGACCAAGATAAATTAATCGTTAGAATTAGAAGAAGTGTTTCATAACAGGACACAATAAACACATATCTCAATCCCAAACCAAGCCTAATCCTATAATTTCTTGGTGATCGAATAGGGCCTGTTAACAGCCCAAAGATATGGGTTCAGAATATTGTTTATGCATCAATCTTTATGAATGGGCATCTAATCACCACAGACCCACCTGCATGTTTATGCAGAAAAATGTTTCATTGACCAACTAAGGCCTCATGCTTTACACATGGTTTGGCGGCATCATAAATTTAATACGACTATTGTATTTTGAAACAATAAATAATTAATACAACTATAATCTCATCAATCATGGAGAGTAGTATGAAAATCAATTTCTTTATATATATATTATGATCGATAGCCGGATTGGCAGCTTTATCTACCTCAACTAAATACTAGATTCTCGTATCTTATTGGCATATCATGCCATTAAATTTGTTAAACAACAAACAATGAAGGATGAGTGTCGTTAGTTAGAGTATATTTTCATATATTATTTAAAAGAATTCACATTAATCACAAATTAAATCCATATTATTCAAAAGAATTTATATTCTTAACATGTTCCTATAAAATGAATGGTCCGTTAGCGATCATTAGTCTTTACTCTAACATCATTAAGATATTATAAAGTGACGTAATAGTTCACGTTTCATTTATCACATTAATCACTAAAATATAAATAGTCACTTGATATTTCATGTGTCACTTATTACGTTTACAAATTGATGTAATAATTCACATGACACCTATTTTCAAAAAAATATGATCTGTCATGTAAATTTATATTAAAAAAAAATATTTGTATTAAAAACTGTTATAGTACCCCAACCTATACTTGGACGGTGGAAGTTGGTTATATATATATATAACCAACTTCCACCGTCCAAGTATAAGTTTTTTATTTTTATCTTTTTTTGGGTAACAAAGTCCAAGTTAATTGTGTTAAAAAATGATAATATTCTCTTAAGCCGGTTGGGACATCACATCACACACCCATGTCCTGACAAAGTGAGAAGGGGCATGATAATATGTTCGAACAAATTTCAGAGGACTTTGACATAATTAAACAACACAAGTCTAACAATTCGTGTGCATATATAAGATATGTAACCACCGGGATGTCATGTTCTCCCACGTATTTTTTATACTATTGGAATGGCTCTTAGTATTGTCGTTGAGCTTTCTGTGTTTCTATAGTTTTTTTTTTTTTTCCCTGAATTTTGGGTTGTCGGCATGTTTCCATTTGTTGATTAAGAAATAGAGAAATTCTATAATGATAATTTAGAAAAAATATAGATCTTATAAATTCAATGGTAGATTTGAAAAAGAGATGAATAGAAGATGGATAAGAGATGAATTGAAAGAATAACATCTCTATAAGAAATAATAGTGTTCTTTTTTTTTCTTTTCTTTTTTTTTTTCAATGTGAAAAGGGGAAAGAGAATTACATGAAAATAGACAATAAATGCAACAGAGATTTCTTGACAACAATCAAGAATTAATCAAATAATTGACTTGGCCCATCAAGCGAACTGATATGGCCAATGAAGATTGTTAAATATGGAACAAAACCCAAAAAGGTTACAAGCATGACCATTACCAAATATTGATAAAAGAAAACAAATCCGACCATTAGTTGGTATAGAGAGGAAAATCTCTGTCAAAAATGGAAAATGATGCTAGTACAAAAAATTAGCCAAAAAATGAAACACAAAAAGAAAAAGGAAAAACTTCACTTTAGACCCCTAAACTATCACATGTTTTGAAAAGACCTCCAAAATTCAAAAGATCTCTATTTACACCCATGAACCTTCAATTTCAATCAATTTACCCTCATGTGTTAGCTTTAGCCGTTAATTTCTAACGGAAATGCCTAAAAAGACAAAATTAGTCTTCAATTTTTTTTTTTTTTTTTTAAAAAAAAGAAACTTTAAATTGGAATTAAAGGTAAATTTGAAATTTTATAAAAAAAATCAGGGTATAAACGTCATTTTATCACTTTTAATGTTTAAAATCTGATAGATATGAGTTAATTGAATCAAATTAAAAGTTTAGGAAGTTAAATTGAGAGTTTTTAAAATTTATAAGAGCCTTCTCAAAACGCGCAGTAATTAAGGATTTAAAGTAAAATTTCCTCTAAAAATACAGGAAAATAATAAAGAAACAACAAATAATACTCGTTATAGCCTTCACATTGTATTCCCAATTAACATTCACTATAGCTTTTACTAATCATTTATTACAAATTCAAAAATAATTTTAAAAAATACAACAATTTTAGAAGGACCAAAAGAACCACATGAAAATATCATTTAGTATTACTTTTCACTAATAATCTAGATTTGAGGACAAAAATTATCGACAAATGTATGTCCCAGATTTCCTGCTAGGTTCAAAGTCCACGTATCAGCCTCTTATGATCTTGTCCGTACCACATAAATACGTAGCTCTGAGTCTTCTGACTCAACCGATAATAAAAAATAAAAAAGATATTCTGTGACACCTAAATCTGAATTGAGTATTATCATACCATATACACGAGTCTCATCTTTGCCTCACCGACAAAATATATCCTGCGCTCTTTACTTTACTAGAGCCATAACGTACGCTTTATCACGTGCGCCACGTGGCCACATAGTAAAAGAGACAGTTACAACGTCAGAAACAGTTAAAAGACACCACCAATCCCACGAAACACTCCGAAGCTTCTTGTCTTCACGCGCTCCTAGGCCAATTCAAACACGCGTTCCTAGTCATTGAGCATTCGGCGCGCGTAGACCTTTTCCAACGATTCCCAAGATCCGAATAAAACTAGACTAATTCAATTCAATCAACCCCTAAAGTTCAAACACCCCTAATCACCATCACCGACAATATATATTATACGTCGAAATTGGGTTGAAACAGATTTTTCCTCTTTTTTTTTTTCTTTTTTTTTCTCTATTAGCACATCTGAGTTAATGAGCTGAAAATCTGAGTTAATTATGAGTTAATACTTGAGAGTTCGCTTGAAATTTCAAACTCCACCATTTTCTGCTCCTTTCCCAACGTTTCTCAGCAACCAAACAGACCAAACTCACTAAAAAAAAGAAACTTTTTAAGATACCCAAAACTTTGATGCTTCATCTTTGTTTTGGACACACTTGAAACAGTTTTACACCTATAGAATATTAAACTTTTCTATGAAAGCAAACAAAAAAAAAAGAAAAAAAAAAAAAAAGGAAAAAGTGTCATAATAATACAATTGATCCTCACAAACCCCATCTGATCAATCATCATCGTCTCATGATAAAGAATTTAAATCTGACGATGGCAATGAGGAGGAAGAGGAAGATGAAGAAGTGAAATTTTTACAGAACTCAAAGCAATTCTCGTCCATTCTCTCCAACACAAAATGCCCCAACGAGTCCACAGTCTCAACCAAATTCTCTCGGCACAAGAACTCATCGCTGCACGTCCTCTCCACCTCTCTGTCAAAATCGTGCACGAACACGTGTGTTCGTGACCGGGACCCACCGGCCCTCTTGCTCCTCGCCAGAACGCTCGACGTGAATATGGCCGACATCCTCCCCGGGGCCTTGGGGAAGTACCCTCGTGGCCCGTCCACGAGAATCACGTCCCACGGCACGTCGTATATGTGGTTAGGCAAGTCGTTTATACCGAGCACGCATTCCGAGAACAATAGGTTCTGCACCGGCCTGCACTCGTTCCGGACCTGGGATTTCGTTCCCTGAATGAGCTCCGGCATGTCGGAGACCCTGGTGGAGTACGACACATCGTAGGCTTCGATTCCCGGGTGGGATTGTTCGAATTTGGACACCAAGAACTCGTTCTCGTCCAGGTAGACCGTGCGCGCGTTGAAGTTGAGCGCGTGCCAGAGGAGGGACTCGTGGGTTAGACCGAAGACTAGGAAGTTGCAGCCGGGAGAGCAGTGGGTGAGGGCGGCGGATATGGACGCGAGCTCGGCGGAGGACATGTGGGGGGAGCCGGAGGCGTTCGAGGCTGTGACGGCGTAATGGAGGAGTGCATCGGAGACGGGCGGCGGGAGAGGCGTGGTGGGGAAGGCAGAGGTTAGGCTGGTGGGTCTGGTTGAGGAGGAGGCGGAGGAGGGGATGGTGGAGCTGAAGAGGGTGACGGTAAAGGCTAAGGTGAATAGCGTGGTGATGAAGAGGAGCCAGAGGCGGTGAGAATTTGTGGAGGAGGAGGAGCAGGAGATTGCGCCGTTTTGTTTGTGGATTGAGGAGGGGTGGTGGAGGAGTATGAGCTTTGTGCCGGTGGTGGTGTTGGTCTTCATTTTGGGGGAGACACAGATACAGAGGGATCGATGAGATTATGAAAAGATTATTTTCTTTTCTTTTTTTTTTTAAAAAAAAAAAAAGAAAAAGAAAAAAAAGGTCTCGTTTTCTAAACTTTTCTTGCTCGTTTATGTGCTTGGGAGTTTGAGAGAGGGACAGAGAGGAATCACGGAGGGGATTGAGAGAGCAAGAGCCACGAAGATCTCACGAAGACCGAGGGATGAAAAAGATGGAAGCGGTGGAGATGAGTGGACCCCGGTGATTGGACAAGTATCTTTTGATTTCATTATCTAAATTTTAAATTTTTTAAAAGACTTATTAAATTGACTTTACGTAGTTACAAACTTTAAATCTTAAATAATAAAATTTATTTATTTAAAATGGAAGAAAATTCTATTTAAATGAATCGGGGGTTTTGGACGAGCAGTGGCGGGGATAGAGAATGGGGGACCGAGTCATACAAGACCAAAACGACAAAGGTGATAGGACTCTACGGCTGCCTTTGAAAAGATATTGAGAAAATTTTAGCCCCCACTTGAAACCTTTGTCCAAATTGTTAATGTTATAGACCATTTCTGGGATTCATATCTGTTTGAATAGGTTGTTCAACAATTTAAAATTTATTTGAACAGATAAATCTCGTACATGCTATCTTATATTAACGGCCTATATTAATAATGATTTGGATAAATAATTGCCTTAGTTTATGCTTATCAAAAGAAATAATGCAATTCACAGGAAATTGGGCAGAAATTTAGGTGGGAATTAACTTTTTGGCTCTATAGTAGGAGTAGGTGGTGTGAGTTTGATTTAGTACAAAAAGGTGGGTTCTCTTTTCACTTGTATCTTGTGCTTGTGCTATTACTATCACCACGTGATATGTGATATATCATATACAAATTAATGGAGTGAATGCAAGGCTATACATTTATGGCGGATGGTTTGTATCTTTATTCTTTAGAGCTATATTTGAGTCAGCAAAATGCTGAAATATTTGCTGCTATATTCACCTAAGTTTTGTGAGCATTGTTTACCCACCCAAAAAAAAAAAAAAAAAAAAAAAACTCTAATACTATTCTCCCTCTTCTCAAAAAAATAATAAATAAATTGTTAAAAATAAAAATTTAAATGGAATAGTAAAAGTAGATAGGTAAAATATAGAGTTGGATGTAAATGTTTTGAAAAAATAGGTAATTAAAATAGAGAAATGTAATTTTTTTTTTTTTGTCTAAAATTAATAATAAATTTACTAAGCGAGAAGTGAATGCTGTTAAAGAAGTTTCATATAAAAGTCCACCCAATGCATATTGTATTTGTATGAATCTTTGCATGACACAAATGAAGAGCAAGGATACTAGAAGCATTTCTAATACGTCTCCCTTTTTTTTTTCTTTTTTTTTTTTTTTAAGCTCAAGAGTTGGAAAGACTATTCTTTGTAACCATTTTCCTTCAAAAGAGTAAAGAGGAGCAAGGAAACTCCAACTGTTCTCTAGTTTTTTTAGCAGTCTTGTAATAGATGAAATTTTTTTATTTTTTATTTTTTAAAGTGAAAGTATCTATTAGATTAACTTCTATATTATTTTTATTTTTATTTTTATTTTTTCAACTTTTAAATTCACATGTTTTCAAACTTAAATCCATATTTCTTGACCAAGCTAAAGTTATTTTAAGAAGTGTATTTATTTCATTAAATGACGTATCATTTGCAAACAATCATCTATTATGAAACATAAGTAGTAATTAAGAAGAGAATGTCTTTTATAGGGTTTTGGCACAAATCAAGGCCTTTGTGCCCTCCAATAAGAAGGCGAAACATCAACATGGAACACTATAACAAAAATATGGTGTTCCACATAATCGTTTTTTAGAATACTTAAAACAAAACACCTTCTAGAATAACATTTTCATATTTTTTTCCAAAATCACTCCAGCCACCAACCTGCCAGAGACACTACCGGAGACGCCGCTAGCGACACCGCAGGAGACGAAAGAGAAAGCCGGAGATTGAAGTTATGATTAATTTTTCCGATCAGTAGGGGGATTTTTATGCGCAAAGCTGTGTTATTTGCCGGAGATATTCCTATAACCAAAAAAAAAAAAAAAAACTATATTAATACATTCATTTCTCTTGTAGTTTTGGGCAAGAAAAAGAGAAAGAAAAGGAAAGGAGGGCGAGAGAAACGTGTGGCTGGAGAGATTTGTGAATATGCATATGATCAGCTCTTGTTTCTAATTTTTTTCTTTTTTTGTTTCATTCTCCCTTCCCTTCCCTTTCCTTTTTGCCAATACAGTGTGAATAAATAATGAAAAAAATAAATAAATAAATTTGAGTGTGAGTTCATTCTTAGTGATAATCAACCTTTAATATTTTTTTGCAGGAAGAATGAGAGCAAAATTAGCGTACCCGGAGTCGTCTTCGTCATGGTCTCCAGGGGCGTCTCCGGCGGTAGGTTGGTAGCTGGGGTGGTTTTGGAGAAAAATATGAAAATGTTATTCTAGAAAGTGTTTTGTTTTAGGTATTATAGAAAAAAAATTAAGTAGAACATCATATTTTTGTTATAATGTACCACACTGATATGTCGCCTTCTTATTGGAGGGCACAAAAGCCTTAGTTTGTATCAAGACCCTATAAAAATTATATTATTTCTAATCATTTGGAAACATATGTCTTTCTAAAGAATTATAGATGCCCTGTCTTCTTCATATATGCACTACCATGCTCCATTCACGTACAAGTGAAGAAAATCGAAACTTCCTTATTTGACATTTTCTAAATGTTAAAATTGTTAAGTTTGGGGAGAGACAATTTCAATGAACTTAACGCGCTATTGGTGTTCCACTTAAAAAAAGTGTAATGCCAATTCATTCAAGAGCATTAAATATTATAAATTTTAGCATATACAACGCCATAAATAAAATTAGGATATTCTTTCATCCAAATTTTCTTCGTTGACTTTTAGAGCGCCCTCTTTGCCAACAGGTATGCCATCATATTTACTTCCTTCCTTGTATGCATCACAAACTAAGATTGAAAAATATGCATAACAATCTTTGCATACCTTGAGTTTGTGGGGACTCGTATTTAATACCCAAATCAAAGTTTCAACAAAATGCACAAACTAAAATGAGATTATCAATACATCAACCCCGATTATCGAAGTTTTGCTAATTCAAAATATATTCCGCTGACCTTGCTACTGTTAATGTATATTCTCACTTCACACCAATTGATATGAGGTATTTTAAATAACTTTTCATGTCAACTATATATTTACAAAAATCAAACAATAAAAAAAGAAAGTTAGTCAAATCATGTCACGTCGGCCTCTGTGAAATGATTATGAATCACATAATTAATATACAACTCCGTTTTATGTTACTTTCCTTTAATCATTTCTACACAATATATTCGATCAAACAATGAGAGTTGAAGTTTGTTTAAACTTGGATTCATAGCTATTAGCTGCAGTCACTCAACAAGGGCGACAGAGTGTTCTTCTGGTTGGGTTGTGGTGTGACAGCTTTAACCTAAGCAGTGTGAAAATAAAGGAACAAAGTTACCAGAATATGTGGGGTTGGCTGCAGATCGAGACCTTAAAAGTTTCAATTTCTCAATCAATGGAAGAAAGAAAGAAAGACTACGTACCTAACAAGAGGAGCCAAAGTCACCATGGACATGATAAGCACACCCATTCCGGATTTAACGGCCTTTTTGGAAGCCATGGATGATGGTTGGTAGCGAATTGAAGCATGCACGTTGAATAAATTCCTAGAATTTTTTGAACCAAGTGAGGAATTTAAGCTTCCTCGTGGATGGTTTTACTTTTCATGATTAAAGATAAGCTAATTGATTTGTTCATGTACCTATATATACGTGGTGGCCGGCAGCGTCCCAAACTTCGGTTTGAAGGGATATTGATTGATTAATCTCAATCTTGTTATAAATTAACGTATACCTATATATTATTATAAGTTGAATCTTATTCCTTTACAAAGAGAAAATAATATTTTATAAGGTTGGAATCCTACGATTGGTTGGTCGAATTGCACACAATTTAAACAATTAATCTCAATTATAAGGGATTGGGTTCGAAATTGTCCATATTAAACTATATATATATATATTTTCAAAGAGTAGTAACTAGTAATGCATATTGTAGACTCATCTCACCCTTATTTTACTACATTGATGTAACAGTGCTCGTTAACTCTTGGTTTATTATTATTATTATTATTTTGAACGGTAGTTGATTCAAAGGCTAATGAGAACTGTCATATTAGTCCAATAGAAAGTGGGTAAGTATGTAGAATTACTCTAATTCAAATAATGTTTTTTTTTTCCCCTCTCTCTCTCTCTCTCTCGTATAATGGTTAAGTGGAGGATTCAACCCAAGGTAATCTTTATGGAAGTAGTAATGCTAGAAACTCCCTTTTTTATTATATTATTATATAACTTTGCTGATGTGACAGCATCAATCAATCATTGATGTTTACTTCTTTTTTTTTTTTAAACAATAATTGATCCAATGATAAATTGACACCACCATATCATAGACCGAAATAATAGTGAGATAAAAATGTACATAGTTTTTAGCCTTATTCTTATGAGAGAGTTATATGGGTGGAAGAAAGCTTTTATTTAAATGGGAAGTCAATTTCTTCAAAGAATAATGCTACATACACTCTTATTCTTATATTCTCACTCTTACACTGTCGTACGTACGTAGTTTTTAAAATTATTATTAATGGATCAAAATTTAATAGAAATTTATTTCAAATTCAATGATTTACATCAAAAAGTGTGAAACTAAGAGTGTATATATAACATTAATATTTCTTTCTTCCAATAACTAGTTTCGACAGATTTTTTCAAGTAAAAGATACAATTCTATGTGTTAGTGTAAGTTGGATTTTCAAACTTTTAAAAGGCACAGATGGGAGTTGGGAGTGGGCATGCAGTTGGCCATTACTTCCTAGCTACTTCTACAAATTTCCATGGATACAAACACTCATATATACAATCATCCAGCCTGCTTGCCTGCATAAATGGGGTCGGGTCGGGGGCCCAACCTTAATGATCATGGGATCGGAGACATTATTGTCCTCAAGATGTTTTATTCACGGCTTCGTAAATTAACGTTGGTCCCCAGCTTATTTTTGTCGCAACTTCTCTTTCCAACAACGTGTGTGTCTGAGCGAGAGAGAAAAACACATACAGAGACTGGGCAACCGGCAACGACACCCTGTCAACTTCAGTTTGGGCCTGGAAAATCAGAAGTTGCCCCCACCTAAAACATTGTCCATCAATTCTAATTAAATTCAAGAAAAGGGCTAGTTATATACGTGCAATTAGGGTCCGTTTATTAAATGAGTCAAACTTAAATACAATATTATTCTTTGGTTTAAGTTGGTATAACAATATTCCTTCTTTCTTAATTAGCTTTTCAAGTAATAGAAATTTATCTTTCCTAAGAAGTAGCTTAATCGGTTGAGACCATGCCTAATGAAACCAAGGTAACTAGTTCGAATCTCCCTCGCCCCTCTTGTGCAGACATGTCAAAAAAAAAAAGTAATAGAAATTTATCACACATATAAGACATTCTTCCTATCATATTGAATAATGTGTAAGAGGAATTGTAATTCATTTTGGCCTTAATATAAGAACTTGTTGATGCTTGAAGCTCATGAGAATCCATAACTAGATTGAAAATTCAAATTGTAATTTCAAAAGTTGTCTTAGTTACCATCAAGAAGCAGCTTTTAAAAAAGTTGATATTTTCCCACCATTAAACAATATTATTTCAATTGCTTAAGATATGCTTTTTCCAAACACTAAGCACTTTATTGTTGGTAAAAGTTATCCATAATGTTGAATTGAGTTGGACTGAATCATGATGGAATCTCTAGATTGACTATATGATTATTGAAATGATATGTACCATTATGATGCTCTCATGTCCTACCCGATGCAAAAGGGGCAGTAAGGCTAATAAATTTTTTACAAATTTGTTGACCGTATGTAATTAGAGAATATTAAAATTATTTTTTAGTAATTTACGTTATTTCAATTACATGCTGGCATATGTTAGTAAGTTGTAAAAAAGTTGTACATATAATATTACTCTTGAATAAATCATTGAAAGTGCAGCTAAAGAATATGAGTAATATTAAATACTCAACTCTCTTCTCACTTTCATTCTATTAAGCTGATGTGACAGTATCCATTAGTCTTTAATTTAATTTTTTTCTTTTTTAATAAAGACTGATCCAAAAGCTTATAGATACTAGTTGTATGTGAGTGAAATAAGAACGGAACAAGAGTAAATATTTGAATTTACTATGTGTTTATGAATGTGCTAAAATTCACAACTTATTGGTGTTTTACAGATATAATTTTTTTTTTTTTTTTAAAAAAAAAAAAACAAAAGGAGTAGAGTACATGGATTTGATCAATCATACACCTCTTTCTCTCTTTCTCTCTCTCTCTCTAAATAATGTCATACTTTTCTGCCTAAAGTAAAGTTGCTAACTTTGCAATCAATGTGTCCACATGGTACTTGGTGAACCATATTGCGGCCATTTTCTAAGATTGTTTTGGGATTTTATTAAATAAGAAGGAACGAGACAAGTGACATGCATGCACGTTTGAACATTTTGCATTTGATACTAGAAATTTTCTTAATTTCATATCTTTCAAATTTGCTTGACAAATCCGTTCAAGTTCTACAAATTCAATGGGTCAAGCTCCTTGATTCATACCTTTCATGATTTTATCTATGATTTGTTTTTAATTCTTTTTCCCCAATTTTTGCCTGTGTTCTTCTAGCGTGGCTCTGCCTATAAGCAAGTCCAATTAACCTTTCATTTATTTTTCTAAGATGCGAAGCCAATCAACCATAATCCTTGTATAATTTGTTAGCATGTCACATGATTCACATCTCCTAAAATTCTCTTTAAATTTGAGATTTTTAAATTCAAAAATCTCAGCTGTTCATTTCATTTAAGCGTCTAAAATAAGACATGTTTAAGTATTTAAAGAGAAAATTTAATGAGGAAGCCATTCTCAAGAAATTTACTAAGCCATATTTCCTCATTAAATACTGAAACATGACTTATTTTAGACGCTTAGATTAGATGAACGGCTGAGATTTATGAATTTGAAAATCTCAAATTTAAAGGAAATTTTAAGGGATCTCAATCCCATGTCACAAGGGCGATAATGTTAGCACATAGAGCCATAAAGGTAGAATAGAGTTACCTATTTAGAGTGCGTTTGGCCATGTGATTTCGTAATTCAAATGCATATTTTTAAATAAAATCCCAGAATGTATCCCGTTAATTTGAGAGTGCGTTTTCAAATATATATATATATATATATAAAAGACCAGATGAGCCAGAAACCGATCCAGCTAAACACAGGTTAAGATGAAAACAAAGGACTTGGCTTACCTGCGGTAAACCAAACTACCGCATATCTGCGGTAGTTTGGTTTGAAGGCTGGGATTTCACGTTAAGGTTTTTTAACCCCAAAGGAAGTGCCGTCAAGAAATTCCGTTTAACTTCCGTCAAGAAATACGCAAACTGTCTTCTCCTCTGTTTTCCCACTTACCCAAAACCGACAGACTTGGTCTTCTACCTTGGGAGGTTCTTCAGGTTTCTCTTCGGTCTTGGGAGTTCTGGTTCTTCCACAGCAGAAGAAGAAGCTGGAGGAGCCAATGTTGTTTTGGCAGAAAGAGATCCTAAGTCTGAATATCCTTTCGGTAATCTTCAGTTTCTCGGCCTGCTCCTCTACCACTTCGACACTTCCTCAACCGGACCCGGCTTCTCCGCCTCCGGCTTCGGTTCCGGAATCAGCGGCTCTTTTTCTGTGGTGGGTCAGACACCCACCACCTCCTCCGTCGCTGGCTTTTGGTGTTCCTCGGCCATGAACAAATAATAAGGAAGACTCTCTCTGTGTTTGTGTTATTGCTCGAGAGAAAAAGAGACAAACAAACAGACAAACTGTATGCTTGTGAGTGTGTATATAAAAAGAACCGAGGTTGTTGGGGGACAGTGGAAGGGATTGGAGAAATGGAGGCGATGGTTGTTGATGCATATGGGAAGAATCAATCTTCTTTCTCTGTTTTTCTTTAATTAAGTAAAATTAGTTATGCATGCTGCATTGCCAATTTCTTTGGGCCACCATGCTGCTACTACCATTTTATCACCTCCATTTTTCCACTGCCCGTATGAAGCTGCTGCTATAGCTTCCCCGTTAACTACTGCACCCTAATCACCAACCTGGTGATAGCATTGGCACTACAAACAATTTATTACCTGCATCATGAGGCTGCCACCACCACCACCCATTATAATTGCAAATCGATTATCATTTTTCAGAAGATAAATTGAGAAGACATTTTGGATAGAAAAGAAGAAGAAGAGAGGTTTGAGAAGAATTTATTGACGGCACTTAGGGGTTAACAGAATTTCTTGACGGGAGTTAAACATAATTTATTGACGGCACTTTTTTAAAAATTCACGTTAGCCCAAAGGCTAACTTGAAATCCCAGCCTTCAAACCAAACTACCGCAGATATGCGTTAGTTTGGTTTACCGCAGGTAAGCCAAGTCC
>NC_081544.1:2121091-2143607 GCF_901000735.1 Corylus avellana | reverse complement strand
TATAAGACATTCTTCCTATCATATTGAATAATGTGTAAGAGGAATTGTAATTCATTTTGGCCTTAATATAAGAACTTGTTGATGCTTGAAGCTCATGAGAATCCATAACTAGATTGAAAATTCAAATTGTAATTTCAAAAGTTGTCTTAGTTACCATCAAGAAGCAGCTTTTAAAAAAGTTGATATTTTCCCACCATTAAACAATATTATTTCAATTGCTTAAGATATGCTTTTTCCAAACACTAAGCACTTTATTGTTGGTAAAAGTTATCCATAATGTTGAATTGAGTTGGACTGAATCATGATGGAATCTCTAGATTGACTATATGATTATTGAAATGATATGTACCATTATGATGCTCTCATGTCCTACCCGATGCAAAAGGGGCAGTAAGGCTAATAAATTTTTTACAAATTTGTTGACCGTATGTAATTAGAGAATATTAAAATTATTTTTTAGTAATTTACGTTATTTCAATTACATGCTGGCATATGTTAGTAAGTTGTAAAAAAGTTGTACATATAATATTACTCTTGAATAAATCATTGAAAGTGCAGCTAAAGAATATGAGTAATATTAAATACTCAACTCTCTTCTCACTTTCATTCTATTAAGCTGATGTGACAGTATCCATTAGTCTTTAATTTAATTTTTTTCTTTTTTAATAAAGACTGATCCAAAAGCTTATAGATACTAGTTGTATGTGAGTGAAATAAGAACGGAACAAGAGTAAATATTTGAATTTACTATGTGTTTATGAATGTGCTAAAATTCACAACTTATTGGTGTTTTACAGATATAATTTTTTTTTTTTTTTTAAAAAAAAAAAAACAAAAGGAGTAGAGTACATGGATTTGATCAATCATACACCTCTTTCTCTCTTTCTCTCTCTCTCTCTAAATAATGTCATACTTTTCTGCCTAAAGTAAAGTTGCTAACTTTGCAATCAATGTGTCCACATGGTACTTGGTGAACCATATTGCGGCCATTTTCTAAGATTGTTTTGGGATTTTATTAAATAAGAAGGAACGAGACAAGTGACATGCATGCACGTTTGAACATTTTGCATTTGATACTAGAAATTTTCTTAATTTCATATCTTTCAAATTTGCTTGACAAATCCGTTCAAGTTCTACAAATTCAATGGGTCAAGCTCCTTGATTCATACCTTTCATGATTTTATCTATGATTTGTTTTTAATTCTTTTTCCCCAATTTTTGCCTGTGTTCTTCTAGCGTGGCTCTGCCTATAAGCAAGTCCAATTAACCTTTCATTTATTTTTCTAAGATGCGAAGCCAATCAACCATAATCCTTGTATAATTTGTTAGCATGTCACATGATTCACATCTCCTAAAATTCTCTTTAAATTTGAGATTTTTAAATTCAAAAATCTCAGCTGTTCATTTCATTTAAGTGTCTAAAATAAGACATGTTTAAGTATTTAAAGAGAAAATTTAATGAGGAAGCCATTCTCAAGAAATTTACTAAGCCATATTTCCTCATTAAATACTGAAACATGACTTATTTTAGACGCTTAGATTAGATGAACGGCTGAGATTTATGAATTTGAAAATCTCAAATTTAAAGGAAATTTTAAGGGATCTCAATCCCATGTCACAAGGGCGATAATGTTAGCACATAGAGCCATAAAGGTAGAATAGAGTTACCTATTTAGAGTGCGTTTGGCCATGTGATTTCGTAATTCAAATGCATATTTTTAAATAAAATCCCAGAATGTATCCCGTTAATTTGAGAGTGCGTTTTCAAATATATATATATATATATATAAAAGACCAGATGAGCCAGAAACCGATCCAGCTAAACACAGGTTAAGATGAAAACAAATGCCAATTGGTAGTGAGACTCAGCCTAACATGGCCCATTAGATATGGGACTCTTTCCAAGAGCAACTTGGGCTTTGTTTGTTAAAGGAGCACATGGCAAGGAAAGCTTAAGAAAGCTACATCCCTAGGACCCTAACATTCAACGAATCAACATATCACTTTATATATATGCAGTTTTGCAAAAGGATTGGACGGTTGAGTGCTTACCAGGCTCCACTCTCTGCAATGACACTCATGGCACTCAATTATTTAGTCCTTAAGTCCCTCTCAAAATGAAGGTGATTTCCGCCGCCCACCCGGGGTGGTGGGATCTCTCCCATCGGTGGCAGGTGGAGGTTTGCCCTGATTTATTTATTTTTATTTTTTTATTATTATTTTTTAAATAATTCTAATGTGGCATAATGATGTGGTAAATGGAACATTTGTCAGCAGGGGCAGAACTAAAATATTTAGTTTGGGGGAGGTGCAAATTTTTTTTTTTAAAAAAAAAAAAATTGGGAAGGCAAAAGTTAATTTTTAAAGGTATTTTTTATTTTTTTTTTATTTATTTTTTTTTAGACCACCCCTCGGCTTGGGGGACTTGGATCCTCTCCATTTCAAATGAAATGGACACTACAAAAAAATGGATAGTTTTTGATGAGGCAAACAATAACCCAACTTTTGCCAAGTCAATAATTATTGAAGTGGCAAAAGTGGCACATCAATAATTATTTTATTAACGTATTGAATGTGTCATGTCAATATTTAGTGACGTGGCACATTCCACATGTCAAGAAATAGCAACGTGTCAATATTGACACGTTGCTAAATTTAAATTAAACTAAAATTTTAAAACTTATATTTAAATAATTTAATATAGTGACGTGGTAAACTATCACACGTCAATAAATATTGATGTGTCATTTTGACACGTCAATAAATATTGACGTGTTATTTTAATACACCAATAACTTATTGATGTGCCATTCCGCCACGTTAGTAAATATTGACATGTCATTTTCACACGTCAATATTTATTGACATGTCATTCTTTCACACATTAAAAAATAATAATAAAAATGATGTATTTATAAAAAAAAATTAACGATTAATAAAAATTAATAACAAAATAATGATTAACAATTAATAACAAAAATTTGATAAAAAGAAAAGTTATAATAAAAATTAACGATTAATAACAATTGGACATGCATGCAGATATTTAAATATCTTCTAACCGATATAAAATAGTGTCAAGTGTTTATAAACATTTAAAATGTATATTAAATTTAATCTAGATTTTCTCCATACTGGTTTGAAAAAAATTCCTATCCATAACAATTAATAATTAATAACAAAATTTAATTGCTATGTGCATAATGATTATTGTAATTAATTTTATTGTTTCCTCCACATGCATTGATTATTTTTACTTCGAAATTAATCCTACTTGTTTAATTAGACCTTTCATATATATATATATATATATATAGTTAGGGTACCTATATATGTTAGTTGAACTAATTAGCGAGCTTCAAACCTATCTAGCTAGCTATAGCTGTTAAGTATATATATAGGGTATATATACCTTTCATGGACTATCAAAAAATCAAGTGATATAAGAGGCATTTTTTATTTATTTCTTTTTAAAAATTAAATAATTAATTAGTAGCTAGCTAGCTAGCTAGGTTTTATAAAACTTTACTAGCAATTAAATAATTAAGTACTTACCATATATAATTAGTTGTGTTTTAATTATGGTAATTACTATAATTAAAAACTGGACTAATTATGGTAAGTTAACTAAATAATTAACTTACCGTAATTATAGTAGCTTACCATAATTAATTAGCTAGGTTAAAAACATATATAGCTATTTATGGTAATAATTAAGTTAGGTAATTATTTTAATTAATCAGCCATTTTTTGACATGCTACATGTGACACGTTAAAATTTATTGACGTGCCACATGTGGTGCGTCAGCCTTTTTATGACGTGCCACATGGCACATCATAAAATCTTGACGTGCCACTTGTAGTATGTTAGAAACTCTTGACATGTCACATGTTGACACGTCAAGAATTCAAATCTGGCCACGGATCCCTATGCCAGCTCTTTTTCTTTCCTTTTCCCTCTTCTTTCTTCCTCCTCTCACGCGCAGCTCACAACTCCTCCCTTCTCAACCATTTTTTCACTGCCAGCCACCCATTCCTCTGCTGTCGCCGCACATATCACCCGCTCCATCTCATAGTACTCACTCACTCTCTTGCCTGTTCCAGCTCACTCTCTCTTTCTCTCTCTCTAACCGCTCGCTTTCTCTCTCTCTCTAACGGCCAGACGCCGTACGTCTCCGTTCGTCCTCGCCGTCGTTGTCTTCATTCTCCGCCGATTGGGTATGTAATATATATATATATGTTTTAAATTGATATATATATATATGTTTTAAATTTATATATCTTGGTGTGATTATTGTAATGTGAAATTCCTAAAGCATTCCCTTTAATTTGTAGAATAATCTGTAGTCATTAGTTCTGAGCATTGTTATTTGCTGGTTCTTCTGTCTCTCTGTGTTTTCTGGTTCTGATTATTGTGGATTGGTTTTTAGATTGGTCTTTTGGAAGTTATAATGTCTGGGTTCATCTTTTGCTTATTGAGGTGCTAAGAGAAAATCCTTGGAAGGGTTTCTAATCTGCATGGCATTCAGGTTGCAGGACATTGTGCTGTTTGCGATTTTTAATGTTCTGGGTGTTGATTGGAGTTTGTGGGGTTTCCATGGTTATCGGTAAATTTGGTCAAGTTTCTTTTTTTTGGGGAGATTTTGGTATTTCTGGATCACCTTCTACAGGATGGGTTATGACTTTGTGTAATTTCTTTGGAAACTTTTTTGTGGTGGTTGAATTTTTGAGTTGGTTAGCTGTATCTTATCTGGCGATATAATGCCACTGGCCCACTGGTGTCTTTATCTATTTATGTTATTATATCTATGCTTTATATGAGAGGCATGTCTTTATATCAAAGAAGCAAGCTTATATATTATGCTTGGGTTGGTATAAAACTAGCAAGCTACCGCATCAAAACATCCATGTGGCAGCCCCGAGGGAAGTGTAGAACCTGATGCATTTCAAAGTCAAATGAAGTTTGACTTAATCCCACAGCCACTCCCGGCTTTATGGGCTCTTTAACCAATTACATGGGAGTGACCAATAAAATTCCTAGTATATTTGATGTAGTTGGGGTGTCATTGTTAATGCGAGTCGACCATTTGTTAAATTATTGTGGCATAACTAGTAGGTGGATTTTTTTTTTGTCTAAGTTTTCAGGAGAACCAAAAGTTGATTCACATTGAGCTTAGTTGCTTAATTAAGAAGCATGGTGGCTTCTTATATATGCCATTCAATTGATTGTCATTAGAAGTCTTTTAATTGTACAAAAATTGTGGATTTAATTTTCATGTTCAATGATGATATTAAGTAAAAGGGGGAAGCGATAAATAGTGTGATTTTAGATGGGATAGAATGTTAGGAAAGAATGCTTGTGACCAACCCAAATCAATCGATGAAGTTTTAGAGAGCTAGTCCCAATTTAACTGGATTAAGACTTAATTAAGTAGAGTTGAGAGGGGTGATTGAATAAAAGTTATATATATATATATATATATATATTGATTGGTAGTTGTTCACTACACATTATACCAACACAATTAATTAAGTTGTGCATTGGATAAAATCTGGTATATATCTTATTTTTAATATGTGAGTCATGTACATATGGTAGTGAATATTTCATATATTGTATACGTAATTAATTGTGTGCGTGCTGTTTTTTGTAGGTTACTATGAGTACTAGGAAGAAGACAAGAGCACGGAGGCCTTCGTCTTCAATTCGGCAATCTATGTCGCATAGGTCTCCATTGGACCACCTTGATAACAACGAGCAACAAGACGTTGCTCAGCTTATAAGGCAGCAGGACGGGTATCGACCATTACTTCCAGGTGATGTGGAAGAGGAGATTTTTGTCCATAATCCATATTGTCCGACAGGCTTGGCCAAGATGGGGTACCGGCCTGATTCGTCTCCGTACGACACGAATGCATCATTTCATCCAACTCGCTAGCCAACGTGCGGCGAGTTAGGGCTGAGTTCTCATGGCCATGTGGAGCGGCTATATGGCCAACCTAGCGCAGGTATGGACGAAAGTTTCTTTTGAAAGTTTGAAAGTTTTTGAAATTATCTCTTTGGTATTTTGAAAGTTTTTTTATTCCTTTTATGGACAACAATCAAATAAATTTGTGTCTTTTTTTTTTGAAAGAAAATAAATTTGTGTCTTATTTTGCTTTCAAAAGCAAAAAATTCCAAAAAAAATATTGGAGTAAATCATACAAATGAAAAAGTAAAAATCCATAAAGACTCTTAATTTTAATTAATTCCTTATAAATTAAAACATATTAAAATATTTGTTCTCATGTGAGTAGTTTAAAATGAAAATAATAAGAAGAAGAAACCTGTGAATTTTGATTATCAAAGCATTAATTTCTAATATTATTGGTGCGATATCAATTATATTTCAATGCAACTAAAAAATAATAAAATTCTAAACATTCTAAAAAAATACAAAGCAAATATGGACAACAGTGAGACACAAACCCCGCAAGACATGACTGGTGGGACAGGTGCCATGGATGACTCATAGCCCAGTGATCCTACTCCCGCCGGCCGGTTAGGCCCTTATTAGGTCTGGACGATAAGTAAGTGTATATGCCCAAAATACAAACATATAAGTCTTAATTATTTGTAGTTAGTATTTAATTCGAAATAACTTACATCGGTAATTTTTAATCTGTTAGGTATTGATCCAGATGGAAACACCTATTTAGAGGAGTTCACCATTCTTGACTCGCACAGGTTGCCGGGGGTCCTCGCTGGAAAAAGGATTGTACTCGAGTACAATACTTCACGGCAGCCTGTCGGATTTAGCACTATAGGTTTAGACGAATGACCGATAAGGTCGTAAGGAGCGGAAATTATGTCTGAATATGGGACGACTGGACGAAGGTTCCGAAGCGTACGAAAGAGGATATATGGGACGCCTTGATGGAATGTGTATTTTATTATGTCAAACACTCTTAATGCATGTATATATACGCTCTAAGTTATATATATATATATATATATATATATATATATATATGTGTGTGTGTGTGTGTGTGTGTGTGTGTGTGTTTATATGTATACACATATACACATATATTTTTGGTTTTTTAATTTATCAATTTTGAACTTGTGCATGTAGACTTTTTCGTCCCGCCCGAGTGCAATATGGTTGCCGTAAAAAAGGACGCGTTTCAAGATATGGGCACCAAGCTGAGGGCTTGGAGGCACGAGTTAAAAAAAGTTCTTGCCATTTAGCCGGACGATACTCCAAACATCGTACGGGCGAGAGTGGGGCAAGAAAGGCTCTCTGAGTACAACGCTGTCAACTTGGAGATCTTGTTGGATAAATGTTGTAGCAAGAAAAACCAGGTAGGTCATGAGTTACACTATAATTTTGTGTAGTTTCATTAATTGTAATTGTGTTAGTATTAACATATTAAGAATGTTAATTGTATAGGAGTATACTGCGTATATGAAGAGCTTGCGAGTATTGAACAATACGCCCCATTGCACTGAGTCAAAGAGCTACACCAGGGTGACACATAAGGAGATATGTGTGTAATTTACCCTATACTTATAGATGTAAACATTTGGTATTATATATATATGTTCTAATTTTTCGGCAGACCGTAAGTGTGGGCACTCCTCCTACACGAGCATAGTCTTACACCCGCACACACAAGAAGAAGGATGGTCGATATCCAAATGACATAGTAAAGGAGAGATGTGTATGCTTCTCACCTTTCATATGTTGTTTTGCTTATATATGTGTAATAATTTATTTGTGATTAACAGTTGTATGACCCACTAACCCAATAATTAATGTAACATACAGAAGAGAATGGAGGAGCTTATACCCACTGACCCTACAGCATCGTTGAGCGAAACAGAGGGGACGGTCAGGTGGGTGCCGAATGATGCGTACGCTCGGAAATAAGCCTGAATACGCTGGTAGGGTTCGGTAGGTTGGACTGAATATTCTACCTGTGCGGGACACCATACACTCATACTATACACCGTCACAGGCATGGTCATAAAACACCGGGCACTCCGCAGTCTCACAAGAACTTCTTGACAGAGTGCTTGAGGCGGAGAGGGCATAGCACAAGGCACAGATAGATGCCTTGTTGGCCGTAGAGCGGGCGCAGACATATGCGCAATTGGCCGCAGAGCTGGAGCAGACAATTGTACGGGTAGCTCTGCAAGTGGCAGAGCAGGTGGCTGCAAAAGATGCACAATTGGTTGAAAATGAGGCTCAAATGGCGACACATCTTGCAGAAAAGGAAGCTCAGATGACAGCAATGTTTGAGGCCCGTTTTCGCCAGCTCAAGGAAATGATGCGGTCGAGCTCCGCACCCGAGGTGACTCAATACAAGGGAGTGCCAGACAGAGCTTCCCAACCCTTTGCGATTGTGAGATCGTCGATCGATAATGGATCAGGTAATGGCATTTTTTAATGGTCAATGTGGTTTTAGAATTGTCCCTATATATATGTGTGTGTGTGTGCACTTCTAAATTTAGAGTTTGAAAATGTTGTAGTGATTCTCATTAATGATGTTGCAAATCCTGTTGAATTTGGTTTATATCATAACTGGTTTGATGGTGGATATGGGTTAGAGTTTTGCATTTGAAGAGTTTGGTATTGTGAGATGGACCACTATGGTCCTTGTAAAATGTGACGTTTATTTGATTTGATCACGAAAATATGTTGGGGGTGTAGATATAAATCTGAATTTGTTGAGTATGATGACCTTTGTTTACATAGTAACGTTGTTCAATGATTAAGACTTGATAATATTCTAGAATATTGTTTGGTGATTATTTGTTTTATCATTTGTAGCTAGTGGCTATCATGGAGAGGATGCTATTGATATCGATGATGACTTGGATTGAACAAATGGTTAGCCATTCCCACTTGGTGTACATAAGTTATTTTGTTGATGTAATTGTATTTGTGATAGTTTTCTTGATGTTAGTAGTTAGATATATGATAACAAAGATAGTTTTATTGGTGTATATGTCTTTATTTGTGGTTAGTGTATAGTTTTTGTGGTTGGCCATTTGCACTTGGTGTATATGTCTTTATTTGTGTCTTGAAGCTGGTTTTGGTTGATAGTTTGTTAGATGTACATCGAACTTTGTATGTCTGTGATCGACGTTGATAGATATGAATTATGTTATTTGCATGGATCGATGGATATGTATTATGTTATTTGCATGGATCGATGGATAAATTGTATATCAGGTTATAATCCAAAATTCGGGTACAACCCTAAAAAAATTCAAAAAATATATATGGAGAGGAAAAAAACCAAAATTTAAAACTGACCATTTTTTTTTGACGAGTCAAGTTATGACACGTCACAATTTTCTGACGTGTCATAACGTTTGACACGTTACAAATTTTCTGACGCATCAAAAAAATTTTCTGACGTGGCATTTTCTGACAAGTTAGAAATTTTTTGATGTGTCAGAAAATGACAAGTCAGAAATTTTTTTTGACGTACCACTTTTTGACACGTCAAAAATTATTGGCGTGTTAAAAGTGACATGTCAAAAAATTACCGTTTTTTACGCCCATAATTTTAACGCCCGACACACGTCAATAATGACACGTTAGTAAATTTTAGTGACGTGTCAGACTACCTAACACGTCAAAAACTGTCTGTTAGGAAAAAATCCATTTTTTGTAGTGGAAGGGGATCCATTTAGTTATTTTTAGGAGGACAATTTTGTCCTTTTACATTTTTTTCGACAAAAATGCCCCCTAAAAGTAACTAAATGGATCCCAGAGGATCCTTCTCCTGGCTTTTGGGGGGCTGGGCAGAGGTAGTTCCACCCCTGTTTGTCGGATTTTGAGAGGTCTTATAGTGACATTCTCTTAAGTTTATGGCCGAAACATGGACGGAGGGACTAACTCCCATAATTTGATGAACCCAGGTATCAAGTGTGATACTTTTTGATAATGGTTCAAAGCACAAGTACCAAAATAGGATTTAACCCGTATATATATTCAACTTTCTTTATGGCTTACCATTAAAGACAGCTTGTCTAGTGGAGATAAAATGTTGAAATGGGGGCGTTTCTGGAGACTTTAAATGTCTGCTCTGTCGAAATCTCATTGAAACTAGGGATCACCTATTTTTTTTGAGTGTGGTCTTAGTAAGAGGCTTTGGCGGGTGGTAATTACTTACTGATTGGTATACAATTGTTAGAATGGGGTTGTGGATTTGGAAGGGGAAAACTTTTTTAGCCTCGATTTGCAGGCTTGCTTGGGTATCCTGTGTGTATAATATCTGGAAGTTTCACAATGATATGAAGTTTGGAAATAGCTTGATATCTGAAGAGAAGCTTCTTCAAAATATCTGATGGGAAGTGACTAGTGAAGTCCCGATTAATTGGTGAGTAAAGGGCAGTTCAAAGCTAGTGCTGAAAATATAGTACTTTGTTTGAATTGGGGTATTCATCAACAGATCTTGAGTTGATTGACTTTGCTTCTCTTGTTGTTTGCTAGAAAATTTGGCAGGAGTGTTTGTTGCAATTGCAGAGATGCTGTATGTCTCCTGGTTGCTGAGTCTTCAGAAGATTCCCATTGGGGCCTTGTTCTTGGTTGTCTTCTTGTGAGATGGCCTAGGTTCTGGAGTGTGTTGGTTCTTTTCGATTGCTTTTCATGGGTTTTAGCTTCTGTTGTTTTCTGTTTTGAGGGTTTATAGTGGCTCCTTTGTTTTTGTTGATTTCTTAGGCTTTTTTTCCTCAGAAGATTGAGAGTTGGCTGTGTTTGTATAGTTGGTGTTGTTTGTCAGTTGGTTTCCTACTGGAGAGACTTCGTAATTGTTGTATTGTTATAAAAAAATTTCACTCATCCAAAAACGAAAAATGTTTGAAAAGAGAATGTTAGCATCTTGCCCACAGCCTTCCTCATAATCATTCCATAATCAAAGTGAATTAAACATGACAAGAATATGTTTGTGCTATGACCCCATTATCTCCCGTCCCTCAAAGCTTATGTGACATGGTCTCCCTTCAGGAGATGGGAATAATGGGATAATGTATAGCATCATAAGCAAGATCTAACCTTTTCTTGTTGCCTATTTTGCTTAAAATGGTAGGATATTAGAGGATCTTATGTCTCTCCCAAACAGAGGATTTGAGGGATAAAACTTGGAATGCCTTTCTATTCATAGAATGTTGCCTTAAATAAGCTCACACATAAGAGATTACAGATTCCTATCCAATAACAATTACGCCCATAAAAGATAAAATAAATCAGAGTATGATTACAGATACCATTTCTGGGAAAGATGATTCCCAAGTCTTCCGTCATAATCATTAATCTTGCTTGCTTGATGAGGAATACGACTTCAATTCTTCAATTAAAGAGCCCAAATCAGAGTACGATGAGCCTCCTTCTTCGACAGCCCTCCTAGCCATTTCACCAAGCACCTTAGCTCTGCTTCTCATTTCCTCAGCTCTCTCCGCCACCATGATCTCCTTCACTGCCTTCTCTATGGCTTCCCTTTTGATGCGATCACCCACAAGCCTAACCCATTGCCGAACACCAACACCAACTCCAATCTTCAAAACATCGGTAATCAGCTTCTCGTTGTAGAACTGTTCAGCGAAAACCGGCCATGTCACCATCGGCAGCCCAGCGCTGATTCCTTCAAGCGCTGAATTCCAGCCACAGTGAGTCACAAATCCTCCAACTGCTTCGTGATCAAGAATCAAAACCTGGGGTGCCCACCCTCTTATTATCAGTCCTTTACCTTCCATTCTTTTCTCATACCCTTCAGGCAACCAATCTTCCTTGTTTTCTTCTCGCCCATGATCATCATTCTTTCCCTTCCTCACAACCCAAATGAATTGCTGCCCAGAAGCCTCAAGGGCTAATGCAATCTCCTGCAACTGAGAAGGTGGGAAATTTGAGACCGTTCCAAAGCATACATAGACAACCGAATTGGGTTTCTTGGAAGCAAGCCATTTCAAGCACTCATTCTCATCAATGGAGGGCGCGTTAACGTTTCCTCCTCTCTGGGCTTTATCTTCAGGATTCTTATTGCAAAGAGAAAGCGGACCTATATGCCAGGCCTTCCTTCCTATAACCTTCCTGTAATGATCAACATAACGCGGTTCAAGCTCGTAAAAGCTATTAACAAGCGTGCCAAAGCTTCGCTTTTCCGCTTCTCCAGCTCTACCCAGCAACCTTGTAAAGTCGTTCAGCACTTCTAGCCGAAGATCATCCGCCAGTTGCATTCTTGTCAACTTGATTTCGTCCGGCAGGCCAGGCAAGACAAACGGCTCGGTGTCGGATGACACAGATTTGTGAGGTTTGTGTTGTTTTATGCTTTCCATAGCGCACATGGAGAGGAAGCTAGTTCCGTGGAAGATCAGCCTCGGAATTCCGTACTTGGATGCTGTATCCGTAGCCCAGGGGAAGAAGATGTCGGCGACGAGCGCGTGCGGGCGGAGTTCCTGTATGAGATCTTCAAGAGGTTGTTGGAGCAAGGAAAGGGCGAAAAAGAATTTGCGGTGGAGTTCTGGGTTGGTAACTGAATCCAGATTCTCGAGGCCGTCGGGGAGGCCGGCCTCTTTTGCAGGGAATTTGATGAATTCGAGGGTGATTTTGGAGGGGGAGTTTTGGGTTTTCTCGATGGTTTTGGAAAAGAGAGGGGCGTTGTGAGGGGTGGTGACTATGGTGGTCTTGACGCCTCTGGCTGCAAAGAGCCTCACCATGTCCAAGGTTGGTAAGATATGGCCTTGCGCCATTAGAGGGAAGAATAGGACATGAAGCTTATCAATTTCAGAAGCCATTTCTGCCTAGAAGAATACTGGAGTAGCCTTGAAGGAGATGGAAGCTAGAACGGTGGTTTCAGGCTCAGGGAAAAAGTAAACGCCGCTGGTTATGCAGCAAAGAGAATATATTTAAGGGATCCCCCGAGAATCGTCCGGATGCAAGATATTTTACACGGATTATTCGTGTCAGATGAACGCAAAAATGATAGAATTATTCATTTATTTTTTAACCATTTTCGTAGTAGTGAAGAGATGAATTTACTGTTGAATTTGTATAAAATTTATTGAGTTCATAAATTTAACTGTTGATCTATTAAATTTGTAAGATGAGATGAAAAAAATATTAAAATGAATCATTTCTAAAAAAATTAAGTAGTTTTTGAACTGTCAAAAAAGAGTAGCGGTAACTAGTAAGGAAGTAGAATTACTGGATTTTTTTTTTTTTTTTTTGAAGAATTAAAATGGTAGGCCGAAGAGCCCAATTGTAACACCAACCCTTGATGTATAGAATTACCACCTTTGACTACGGATGGCTTGGCCTTCTTTAAACTTGTCAATAAGGTGGCGAAAGATAATGGTTCAATCACTCTAAATCATTCATTGAAGGTGGCCAAACGTATAAAGTTAAGGGGATAGTTCGTCAACCATCAAACTGGTCATTGATTCGATGTGGTCGAATTACTTCTGCTACTAATAGAATGGTTTGATTACCCCAAATCACCAAATAAACGTGGCCAAACCATCCCTTTTGTTAAAGAAAGTTATGCGACCACTTTAATGGCTAAAGAAATGGTGAAGTTGGGTTCACATGTAAATGTAATTGGTTCCATGTTAAGTCATTGTCAAGTTTGGGACTTGGATTCTGCAAACAGCTTTACAATTACCCTTGCTCACTTTATAGACATTGACTTTATAATAGCATTTTTTTTTCTTTTGTCCATTGTACATACTTCTAGTATTTAATGACTTAATTATGCCCATATATAGTACCAAATCATTTTAATATATACGCAGCCTCTTTTGTGAATTGATCATAAAGTCGTAACTCATTTGATTTCATACTCAACAAGTTGCATCTAATCATATATTCGACTTGATGGTTCTGATACTAAATGATACAAATTGTAAGTAAAATTCACCCTTATAAATAGACTTAAAAGAAAGAATATCAAAACACTTATATACATATAATTAAAATTGTACTTAAGCCACGTAAACACTTGAGAATCGTGAAATTTCTTGACTCTACAATTAGATAATGGGTTTTAAGTTCAAAGACCTCACCCTCTCTTCTATTATCTTATCTTAAACAAGAAAGTGTAATTTGAACCAAACATCTAGTCATATGTTATGGATAGGGTTGTAAGCGAGCAGAGCTACTCGTGAATATGCTTGAGCTCAGCTCAGATTAGCTCGGCTCAGGATCGGTTCATTTATTAAACGAACAGAGCTTGAACAAAAAATTAAGGCTTATATAAATTTAGGCGCGGCTCAAATAAGCTCAACTCGACTCGTACAAACTCGTATAAGCTCGTATAACTTCATTTTTATTATTTTTAACTTTGTAATGAGAACATGTTAAGTATTTTAAAAATAAAAATACATGTTCTTTATAATGTAATATATATCAGTTGAATTATTATAATTGTGAGTTTGAATATAGATATAAGTGTTTTTGTGTATATATAAGTGGGTTTATGTGTATGTATATATATGTGTGTGTGTGTATACTATAAGATAAACATACAAATTGAGATTATATTATTTAATATTTGACTTAATTTCTCTAATTACTCAAACAATAAATCTTAACTACAATTAAATAACTAATAATTTGAAAAAATAAAAATAAAAATTGAACAATCATAACATTTACTTTTTTATATAGGAAATAATTAAATTAATTGGGTAGCTCATATCAAGCTCGAGTTTGGCTGAAAAATAAATAAATAGAGTTTAAACAGATTAACTAGTTCAGTAGAAAGTTCAAGCTTACCTCGTGTTCACAAAAAATTAAATAAACTAAACTTGTACATTAAATACTCGATTCGAATTAGTCTCCGATCCTAATTGTGAAAATTAAGGTTGGGTCCCCCAGCATCCACATTTTATAAGTTTTTCATGACAACTCAAAGAAATCATTATTCAACCAAAGTCCAATTTGAAGTTCTACCCTTACGAGAGGACAATATTGACATGACAGCTTGATTTGGTTCCACACCAACAACCTTTGAAACACTTCGATTCTTGTTTGACAAGTAGAGGTGACCTGATGAGTAATCATAATTGGAGTAAACTAACGGCTTTTCCTGTATTCACATATTTATTATTATTATTATTTTTTTTTTTTATATGTCCGCACAAAAGAGGATGATGATTCAAGCTAGTGACCTCCGCTTCATTAGACGTGGTCCTAACCAATTGAACTTCCTCTTAGGAACCACATATTTATTATTATGGGACAAACTTGGAGGCCAAGGGAGTGCTTCACTTCTTTGATTGACTGATGTAGGATGATTTTATTTTAATTTATCTTATATATTTTACAAATTAAGGGTTATATATATATATATTGGTCCTGAGTTTATACTTTTTATTAAGAGTAACAATTTGTGTTAGCTTTAACAGGTTTAGATCGTGTCGAGATATGAGTATAAGAGTATATATGTTAATTATAATTCAACTCGTTAAATTAAATGGATCAGACCCTTAAACTCTTACTTGTTAGTTTCATATTGAGTTTGTGTTAGGTTTGCAGGTCATATTAAAACATACCTAATTTTCATCCCTTAGATTTTAGAAAAATGTTAGATACCATACTTTAATTCCACTTTCATTTGACTTTGCGGACAAGTTACCTTCAATCCATCTTTGTCCAAGCAACTGATAGCAAAATGTTAGATCAATCTCAAGACTCACACAAGTGAATTGGTTGAGGAAAAGAAAACCCCAATGACCATTTCTTTTCTTGTTGAGCCAAATTTGACAGGCACAAAAGGTGTAATGACCTTTGTATTGATTCAAAGAAAGAGACTCAATGAAATAGACATGTTCATAAGATCCAAAGATGAAATGTATGAATGGTAGATTCAAGTACATATCTTAAAATGCCAACAAAAAAGTTCTATTACATTGTAATGGGTTTGAATCAATTTCAAAAACAAACTCCACTCTTCTACGAAAATTAAATAGTTAGGTGGGATTTTACAAACAGAACTTAGTTATTATTGGGTAATTTTAAATCTCTTGCAAAACCAACGAGTACAGAAATACAAGCAATTGCTCAAGAGCCAAAATTACAGAAAATAACTCAACGACATAAGCTGGCAAACAAGCCCTAGTGGCAGGAAAATATAAGTAAAAAAAAAAAGCAAAGAGAAATAATCCTACTCTTCAACAGCAAAGCTGTGTGATCTCAGGTTGTCAATTAAGGCATTCAAATCAGAGTAAGAGGATCCCCCTTCTTCAATAGCCCTGTTTCCCATCTTCCCAAGCTCTCTTGCTCTGCTTCTCATTTCCTCTGCTTCTTCCCCAACCATTATTCGAAGCAACCCCTTCTCTATGGCCTCCCTTCTTATGCTATCTCCCAAAAATCTGACCCATTGTTGAGCCCCAACACCAACTCCTATTCTCAAAACTTGGGTCACCAACTTCTCATTGTAAAACTGCTCTGCAGACACAGGCCATGTAACCATGGGCACCCCTGCAGCCACTCCTTCCAGCGTTGAATTCCACCCACAATGAGTCACAAATCCTCCAACTGCTTCATGATCAAGAATCAGCACTTGGGGTGCCCAACCTCTTATAATCAGACCATTTCCTTCCACTCTTTTCTCAAACCCTTCAGGCAGCCACTCTTCTTTTCCTCCACCATTCTTTTCTCTCTTCACAACCCAGATGAACTGCTGCTGAGAAGCCTCCAGACCCATTGCAATCTCCATTAGCTGAGAATCATTGAAGTTTGCCATACTCCCAAAACAGACATAAACAACAGAATTGGGTTCCTTGGAATTAAGCCATTTCAAACACTCATGGCCGTGGATGGAGGCTTCCTTTCCTCTTCGTGCTTTATCTTCATTTTCCTTATTGCAAAGTGAAACTGGGCCTATATGCCAAGCCTTCCTTCCAAGTACCCTCTTGTAATAATCTGCATAAGCCGGCTCAAGCTCATAGAAGCTGTTAAAAATAGCCCCATAACTTGTCAGCTCTGCTTCTATAACTTGTTTATACAACTCCATTAAACCCGCATCATTAACTTTTTGTGTAAATAATTCTGGCAGCTGCTTTCTCGTGAGCTTGATCTCATTAGGGAAGTTGGGGATAATAAATGGCTCTGAATCTGATGAAATGTTTTTGTGGGGTTCGTATAGCCTAAGACATTCAGAGGTACATATAGAGAAGAAACTGGTTGCATGGAAAATCAGCCTTGGTATGCCGAATTTCCTAGCAACAACAGTAGCCCACGGAAACATCACGCTGGCCACAAGGCAATCAGGGCGATGTTCTTGAAGAAGTTCTCCAAGTGGGTGCTCCAGAATGGTGGTGGCCTTCAAGAATTTCTGCCGCAAATCAGGAGAAGTGGCCATGTGGTAGCTCTCGAATCCGTTGGGCAAACCAACCTGGACACAAGGGAATTCGATGATTAGAACATCCAATTTGAACCCCAAAGTTTTTCCCTTTTCGATTGTTTTGGAGAGTAGGGAGGCATGGAGAGGAGTGGTGACTATGCTTATTTTCAAACCTTTCGAAGCAAATAGCTTCGCCATGTCTATGGCGGGGATCATGTGGCCTTGGGCCAAGTACGGCAAGAAAAACAGGTGAAGCTGGCGCCTTTGACTATCCATATGGCGGTTGCTGCAGAAATTTGTTGAAATATAGAGTTATTACAGATAATGGTGACGATTGACGAAGAAGAACAGGTAGAGAAGAAGGAAAGCTTAGTTTAATTAAGGCTAATAACAAAGCATTGGATATATATGTGATTATTGTTTGACCAGTTTATGTAAAATAGGTAGATATAGGCTTTTCTTTGGCTCTAATGATAAATAATAATAAAAGTGAGATTTATATGTTTCTTTGCGTCCACACCAAAGCTTCTTCTCTACAGGCTACCCGTTTCTTTAGTGACTTTCTGGGCTAATGCATGTGCATATATATATATATATATATTCTTGACTTTCTGGAAGATCATTGAGGAATGAATGTGCATACATATCTATTCTATCCTTGACAGCCCAAAGACCCGCTTTTGGGCTATGCCGATTCCTACTTCCCGAACCGAGAACCGACTTTCTCTTTTTGGTCGCTTTTCGAATGGTATAACAGTAAAAATTAATTTTTAGAGCAAATATTTTAACTTTAAACCTTGTCTTCTTCAGTTACCTTTCATTTCAATTAAATATTTTATATAAATTAAATAATTAAATTAACGTTTTCCTATATGCGTGAGTGAGTGGTGATTTAATAACATTACCTTCCATTCTCACTACAAAAATGGTGTGAATTTTTAACTAGGAGTTTTTGACGTGCGGCTTTTGACGTTTCTCAACGGTTAAAATGAGGGTGTCAAAAATTTCATATTTTTGACGTGTCTACAGTGCCACGTCAAAAATTTTTGACGTGTTGGGAACGACACGTCAAATTTTTTTTTTGACGTGGGAACAGTGCCACGTCAAAAGTTTTTGACGTTTGAACACAGCCACGTCAAATTTTTTTTTTTTTTGACGTGGCAGTGTTTAGCGATCAAATTTACGGCGGTAACGCTTTGTTGCCCTCGGTACGGCAATTTTGACACACGACCCTGCCCGAACCAATGCGAAGTTAACGGTATTGGGTTTGGACTTGTCGGGTTAAGGTCTTAATGGTCTGCGTTAAAGACAGCGATTAGAAAACCGTGTCTGGCGAATTAGACCATTGAACATTATCATGGGTCTGGCCGAGTCGGTCGAATTCTGGCCGGAGTGTCCGAATTACATCGGGTCAATCCGGTGCGGCCCGGTCTTGGGTGACCCACGCCCAGTTAACCAATATTATTATTTTTTATTTTTTATTTTTTTTTAAAAAAAACCTGTCTAAGTTCTAACTAAGTTAACCCTAACACTTACCGACTCACTCACGGCTTCATTTCACTCTTCACTTCACGACTTCACAGTCTTCACTTCACTGGCATATTCCTTGTTTTTCCGTTACTTTTTCTATGTGGGTTTATATATTAAAACATTATCTTTTAAATAATTATTTATATATTAAAACATTATCTTTTAAAACTTTTTATTCTTCTTGGATGGTTATGATAAATTTGACTAGTCCATTGGCCTAAGAGATCCCTTTATTAAATTATTTTTCCCAATTTTGATTAAGGTTTTTTTTTTTTTTTTTTAACGGCTCGGGTCGGGTCATGTTACCTATTTAGAGCACGGGTCGGGTCGGCCCGATATGACCCGGTGATGCTAAACGGGTTAAGCGGGTCGTGTCGGGTTACCCGGATATTTTCCGTGTTATAATCGTGTCAGATCCGCTAAACGGATCGTGTCGTGTTCGTGTTTCAGGTAATCGGGTCGCGGGTCTTAACGGGTCCTAATCGGGTCTACCCGATTACCCATTTTGCCAGCCCTAGCTTTGTTGCCACATCAAAAAAAATTTTTACGCGACCAAACCGCCACGTCAAAAATTTATGCATGAATTTTTGACATGTCACGTCGTTTGATACATCAAATATATATATATATATATATATATATATATATATATATATATATATAAAACAAGAAATGACAATTCTAATATTCCTGATACCAATATTCCAATATTTCTAATATCCAAATACAATTACAATATCCAAATCGGATTCCAATATCCAATACATAATCCGATTCCAATATCCAACACATAATCCGATTCAAATATCCAATACATAATCCAATACCCAATACAATATCCAATACATAATCCACATAATCCAATACCCAATACAATATCCAATATCCAATATCCAATACATAATCCAATATCCAATACAATATCTAATCCAATCCAATATCCTATCCAATATCCAAGTTTATATATCTAATATTCAATAATATATATCAAATATCCAATAATATATATTCAATATCCAATATATATATCCAATATCCAATACATATCCAATATCTAATACATATCAAATTTCCAATGCATTCAATACGTATGAAATTCCAACATAACTTCATTAAACAAAATTCCAACACACGTACTACATTCCAACACAACACATAATAAAACATATATATACATCAAAAACACGTTCCAACACAAGGCAAAACAAATATATAATAAAACACTTATTGACTATCTACTAGAAATAAGTTTCAATTAATCTCAACAAACATATAGTTTGATCTAACTATTTACAAAACAATAAACAATAGTATGTATATAGAACTTAACAAACAGTGATGATGAATGACGTGTGGCGCCCAACTCAACACAGTCATCCCCCAACTCTTAATCTGCATTACCTGCAAATGAGTTGTGAACCAATAATAATCAATACAAAAATTCAAAATTAGTCTATACAGTGATGCAAATATACGTTAGTTCTAAAATGGACCGCTGTAACTAGGGGTTTCTAACAGTTAACAATTGTTACAAAAACAACATAAAATATATCATACGTTAGTTCTAAAATGGACCGCTGTAACTAGGGGTTTCTAACAGTTAACAATTGTTACAAAAACAACATAAAATATATCATTACCTCTGTGGGGCGCAGATCCAGACGTTGATCTGAATATGGCTTCGAGCTGGCGGAAATAGGCCTCAAACATAGCATCTTTTTCTTCTATCTGGGCTTTTTGTTCTTCAATCTGCCTCGCCATCTCATTCATTGCACGTCATTGTTCTGTCCACTCATCTTCCATTACACGTCTTTGTTGTGCCCGCTCCTCTTCAAGTTCTCTAATTCTATCCGTCATCTGTGAGAATGAGGAGCTTCAAGAATTTTGAGACCGTGTCTGGGACTGTGTATAGTACGAATGTATGCTGCCCCGCATTGGCAGCACATTCGGACCCACCTGGCGGACCCTGCCAGCATACTCAGGCTTATTTCCGTGCGCCTGAGCATACGCGTCATTAGGTGTCCACCGTACCGTCCCTTTTGTCACGGTGTTAGTATTTGCAGGGTCAATGGGTATCAATTCCCTCATCCTCTCCTGTACATTAAAAAAATAGTTAGTATCTCGTATAAGGAACATTAATCAAAAATAATTTATCAAAATATATATATGCTTAAGTACTTACGCATCTCTCCCTGACCACTTCATTTGGATAGCCACCACCCTTCTTCGTGTGAGTCAAGATGTAACTTTGCGCTCAAGTTAGAGTAGTGCCCAAGGATAAGGTTTGCATAGAAAAAAAATCAATACAACAAAAAAAAAAAAAAAAAGGAAAAACATAGACCTAAACAACCGATTATATATATGCGGTAAATATATATAAATACCTCTTGATGTGTCGCCATAGCGAAGCTCATCGACCTGGTGCAGTGATGTGTGTTGTTTTTTGTTCGCAATGCATTCATGTAGACAGCAAACTCCTAAATGTATACCACTTTTAAAATGTTAGGCCTAACACAATTACAATTAATGAAACTAAACAATTACAATTAATTCCACTACACTCCGGGTCGCACCATTTCGCCAATCTGATTCTTCGGGTCGCACAATTTTGCCAACAAGACATTCAAGTCCTCGGCGTTGTATTCCCTAACGGCAGCCTCACCCATTCTCGCCTTCACTGCGTCTGGAGTATCGCCAGGCATGATTTTTAACGCGCGTTTTACAGAGTGTCTCCAACTCTTCAGCTTCATGCCCATGTCTCTGAACGCGTCCCTTTTAATCGCCTCGATATCGTACTTAGGCGAGATGTAGAACTCAGTCTGCATAAGTTGAAAAAATTAGACGTATAATTTTACACATTAATAACGTTTAAAATATTGAAATACACGTGCGAAAATAGGAGAAAGAATTTAACCATACCATCAATGCGTCCCATACATCTTCTTTCGCACGGGGAGGTATATCCGCCCATTCATCCCGTAGCCTAACATAATTCCCGGGCCTTATGACGTTGTCGTCCGGCCTTCTGCATGTCACCTCATATAAGGAGTAGTATGCTCTGACATAAACAATCTTTGTAGTCGTGGTATGAGTGGAAACCACCACAACACCTTGACCGGGCGTTTCTTACTCGATGATATGGGTTGACCATCCTCATCAAACTGAATTTCATCCTTCCACTTAGATACTCCACAAACAGTACATGTATCCAAATCCTTATTGTTCTTCCAGAATAACATACAATCATTACGACACGCTGTGATCTTCTCATACCTGAGGCCCATGTCCCTTAGAAACTTTTTCGCCTCATATGTATTAATCGGCAAAGCTTCATCACTAGGAGGCAGCAACTGATTGATGAACTCAAGAAAAGATGAAAATATTGCGTTACTGAGTCCGCCAACACACTTCAAATTGTACAGATGTACAGTAGCACTAAGCTTGCTATGTTTGGTCCCATCATGAAGTGGCTTCTCTGCCTTCTTAAGCAAGTTATAGTACTTTAGTATGTCACCATCGTCGGCTTCTTCATTCACAGTTTCTTCATTCCCTTGCACCGCCACTTCAGGCTCACAATTGTCTTCCATGACACTGAGCATGCCGAATAGATCACGCAACATTGACTGCATGTTTTCACCTTGTATTGTGC
>NC_081544.1:2113316-2120921 GCF_901000735.1 Corylus avellana | reverse complement strand
CTTATTACGACACACCTTACAGGGGTAGTGAATTTTTCCATCAAGGATTATACAGTTCCTAATTGCGAAGTTCACGAATAATCTACGCCCTTCTCTATATTTGCTCGTACCTCTAGACTTTATCATCCAACTCTTATCCATAGCTTTAGTTACTGGAACCATAATTGAATAAAATAAATCTAAGTTAGTTAGTTAGATGTTAATTTTTTTAGTGTATTTCTTTAATTACGTCGTTTCAATTTTTTGTTTATTTTTAACAAATAAACACATACATTTAGTTTTAATTATAACATCTACATAATCTAAATTTGCAAAACCTAAACAAAATTAAGGTCCAAATTTAAAAACATTTGACGTGCCATATGGGGACCCTAGATAAAATATATGTGGCTATCTTATTTGCTGCAATTTTTTTGTTTTCATTTTTTATGACATTTACATACTCTAAATTTGTAAGACCTAAATTAATTTTTTTTTTTATATGGGGACCCTAAATAAATTAGATATAGCTAGCTAGGTTAAATGTTGGTTTTCTTTTTTCCATTTATTATAACATTTATGCATTTGTATGGGAAGTGTAGATAAAATAAATCCAGCCACCTATATTAGTTGTTTTTTACTTTCTTTTTTCAATCTTAGCATTTACATACTTATTCTAAATTTACAAAATCTAAACATAAATTAACGACCAAAATAGATATGCATTTCATATTTGTGTTTTTTTTTTTTTGTTACGATAATGTGCAAAAGCAAAACCTACACAAAATATGGGTCTAAATCTAAATGCAAAATCCTATACAAAAAACTAATTTCAAACTATGAGGGTACGTAATTTTGCATGCATGCATGCAAATACATTAAACAATATTCTCACCATATACAAAACATATATGTCAAACAAGTAATACATAACATATATCTTAAGCAAATATATTAATTAGCTAACATGTAAAAATAATTTGCTAATATAACTACATCAACAATATATATATATTAAATCAGGTATATATATACCTGATTTTTAGAGTCGATTGGAGAACGTGTGGTCGCCGGAGGGAGCAGCGCCGGTGAGAGAGAGAACCACCAAGGGAGAGAGAGAGAGACAACGTGAAAAAGAGGCCTGGAGAACGGGCGGGCTGAGAGAGAGGATGCGGGTGAGAGAAATGTTGCAGAGGGCTGATCGAGAAAAAAAAATGGCGGATGATTTGGGTCTGCAGTTTGAGTTGCGCGGGGGAGAGAATGAAAGAGAGGGAAGAAGGAGGGAAGAAGGAAGAAGGAAGAAGGAAGAAGAAAGAAAGAAAAAAAAAAGGAAAAGCAAGTCGTAAGGGAAGGCAACTGTACGCGCCATCCCGAGGAGACTTTTTGACGTGCCATGTGGCACATCAAAACTTCTTGATGTGTCTACATGTGACACGTCAAGAGTATTTTTTCATTTTTTAATAATTATCACCAATTTTAATTTATATCATTTATTTACTTAATTTATATCATTTATTATATCATTTTTTTCTCTTATATAACACATTATCCATACAATATACTTAAAACTAATTAGAGAATAAACAAATTAATATTCTAGATGTACAGATAATAAAATTCATTTGTTTAATTAATTAATTAATATTACTAGCTAGAATGATTTATGCATGATAATTTCATATCATATATGAATGAAATGTTTGATTCATATGCATGTAATAATATTAATTGTACAATAGTATATGATTATGATACTAGCTAATTGGCATGCATGTGATATATACGTATATACCAATTAATTTATACTAATATGATAAAATTAATTTTTCATACCAATTCAAATCTTAATTTTTTACAACCTAATTAATTTTAATTATAGTTAATTAAAATTTTTGACGTGTCTAATAATGACATGTGACACGTCAAAAAATACCATTAACTAAAATTTTTAAAGTTTTAAATTTTAATATATATAATTTATTTATTCTATTATATGATCATTTTTTCATCTTATATATATAGCGCATACATTATCCATACAATATACTTAAAACTAATTAGAGAATAAATAATTTAATATTCTAGATATTAATATTACTAGACTAATCATTTATGCATGATAATTAATATGATATTCAAGTTAATATTAATGAAATGGTTGATTATATTTTTTTGATATTAATTGGCATGGATGTGATATATATGTCTACATATATACCAATTAATTTATACTAATATGATAAATTAAATTACTACATTATTTTCATGCCCATTAAAATTAAATCACTACATTATTATTATTTTTTTAAATACATATATACCTAATTATAATTAATTGTAAATTTTCAAAACCTTTTTGACGTGCCAACCTAACACGTCAAAACTTAACTTTTTGACGTGTGAAAATCTAACACGTCAAAAAAGTTTTTTTTGACGTGCCAAAGTAGACATGTCAAAATTTATTGACATGGCAAATATAAGTTACTGTTTGCCACGTCAATAAACTACATGTTTTTTGTAGTGTTAGTACACTTACAACTCTTCGTAATGACATAGAAAATATATTTTGGCAAACAAGCTCCTACCCACGCAGCTCTAGCTTTTCACTGGCCAATCTTTCTTCTTCATCTCCCTATTGATTCTCTGATAGATGTCGAACGGTTTGTTGATATAGAATACCTTGTTTGATTACTCCAAGACAATTAGTCCTCTAAGCACATACAATGAATATCTCTTGGCACACAAATCAATGCTAAGCCCTCGGTGTATATAAACACTCAATATCAGTAGGACATTGCAATGCTTAGCTTTAAGGAAATTGTGCATTCAAAGTCCTTTTATAGACTTGTGAACTTTTGTTAGAGAAGTACCCACATTGAAGAATCCTATGTCAAAGCAGGATAACAATCTACAACTAGATTCAAATATTAAATAATATTATTTGAATATTTAGATAAGCTTATCATCCTGTATCTAGATTCAAATGTAAGCTTAGCATAGCTAAGTGTAACTGAATACGTTATATATACAAGTGCCTTTACCTGTGTTTGGTAAGGTAGTAACAATTCATATTATCAGACTTTATATGGTATCAGTGTTATTGATTTACGTCTCTTAATCCTTTTTTTTTTTTTCTTTTTCTTCCGCTATGGCTACTCAAACCTCAACCCTTGTTACCTTCACCAACTTCAATCCGGTCAAATTGACCAAAGATAACTATCCACTTTTGCTGCCCCAAATTGTTCCTCACCTTAAAGGGGGGAACATCTATGGCTATGTGGATGGCTTAATTCCATGCCCTCCTCCAACCATAATCATTACAAAAGATGTTGTTCAAACTACTACACCCAACCTTGCCTATTTGACCTGTCAAATGCAAGACCAAATCATTTTGAGTGCAATCAACTTTGCAATTTCTGAAAGTTGCTCATTCATGTCACTCGCTGCACCACTTTGCGCCAAGCCTGGGTGGTGTTAGAGACGCTGTTCATATCTCAATCTCGATCACGCACTATCACATGCACTTTCAATTAGCCACTTTGAAGAAAGGCTCCTCATCCATATCGGACTGCTATCACCGGTTCCAGACCCTCATCGACACCCTTGCCTCCGTGGGTCATCCCCTCAACGAACTTGAACAACAAGGTTTTCGCCTCGGCGACCTAGGATTTGCATATGATCCATTTGTGACATCCGTCACCACAAGAGCTAATCCGCTATCATAGGGGAGATTTATGGACATCTCCTTACACATGAAATGCGGGTAGAACAAAATCAATCATCTATTGATTTATTAATTTCTAGCGCCAATTTTACCTCCCGTGGACAGCCCCATCATGGTGCTAGAGGAGGACATGGCTATGCTCCAAGCCAAAATTTTCGAACAAATAGAGGAAGGGGGCGTGGCTACCACTCATATGACCGTGCCTCTACATTCGCCAGCAATGGCTCTCATGCCCGTCGCCTGATTTGCCAAGTTTGCAATTGTCCAGGCCATTCAGCTCTAGATTGCTACAACAAATTCAATGAGGCTTTCACCAAAGACTACATCCAGCCGATGCATGCCCTTCTCTCGGCTCCATCAAGCAATTCTGACTTCAACTGGTACCCAGATTCTGGTTCCACACATCATGTCACCTCAAATCTGGAAAATCTGAACATCAAGGCTAATGACTACATGGGATCCGATTAGATTCGTGTTGGAAACGGTAATGGGTTGCCCATCACCCATGTTGGTAAAACTCGTCTCCTTTTTCCTCATATTCATTTTGACCTTCACAATGTTTTACGTATCTCTCACATATCCAAAAACTTACTTTTTGTCCACAAATTCACTAAAGACACTAATACAGTTTTTGAATTCCATCCTGATTATCAAACTTTATAACTTTAGCCTTGAAAGTTAAAATTGGCTTAGGTTTTATGTGGTCACATCCTGACAAGTTAATGAAGCGTTCCAACATCCTTAGTGTTTCAGATGATTTTAGAGAAAACAAGCAAACTAGCCGTGACGATCCCACCAGGGTACTTTCTAATTCTAATAGGCCATGAACTATATCATAATCATTCTTTATGAGTCCATAAGAATTGATCAAATGCAAAAATGTTAAGGGATTAAAAGTTGGATTTAAAATCCAAATAATTAATTAAAATTGCCTGATTACTTAAAAAAAAAAAAATTATATTCTCCTATTTTTTAGTAGGTCGGTTTATTGTTACACCTACCATGTAAGCATCACTTCGTGAATAGGCCGAGCCATTGAATCCAACCCCAAAGGAATCATTGGATTCAAAGAGAATGTAAGGCTAATTGGAAGAGCCTATTATAGCCCAAAAATAAATGAAAGCCAAAAAAAAAAAAAAAAAACAGAGAAACAGAGAAAAGATGACGATCTAGAAAATTAACGATGTCGTTTGGAGAAGCATCTTCATTGCCAAAGCCCAAATATAAGAAAGTGATTGTGCTGACGGTGAGCGGTTACTAACTCAACTACTAGTGGTCCTGCTCAGGGTCGGAGGGAGGGGGGCTCGAGAGGGAGCATTTGCCCCCTCTCGCTTCCCAAAACTTTCCCTAATCCCCTGTAAATTTTTTTCGAATATTTTTATTGCCCACCCTCAAAAACTAATTAAGGGCCAAATATTTTTCAAGATGGCTAAGATTCACGACTCAAGCTGAAGATCTGTCATTGTTTTAGGCATTTTGGTAAATTAGATAAAAGCTATGACAGCTCTTCAGTTGAAGGTTGACAAAACAAAGGTTGAAGACGAACTGTTTTAATTTTTACCAAACGCACCGTTTAAGACTTTAGTTATTCTTAACGCACCATTTTACTTATTGTTGGACGTTGGTTTATTTTTAAAGCGATACTCACTTTTTTTTTTGTAACAAACTGCTTCATAGAGCCAAAACAAATAAACAACAAAACATCCCTCTCTAAGAGGGGAAAGGGGGAGGTGGATCTTTTCCATTATAGATGAGTATGGAGAATAAGAAAAGATTGGAATGCGGTGGTGGGAATCACGGTCGGAGATAACTCTAGCCGCGGCCCAATAAGCCACATAATGGGTGCAGAAGTTAGCACTTCTGTTAACTTTTCCTAGCCTCCCATTGAGGAGAGGAAGGAAGAAGAGATAAAGCATCAGAAATTAAAACATCTAAATGCCAATCCAAAACAGTGGAAGGTTGCTGTAAAGAGGAAATAACAATCAAAGAAACTCCTTCTAAAACAAAATTTCCTAGCTTCAAAGAGGTAGCTAGAGTTGCAGCCAGCAGGGCTGCTTGAGCTTCACCATAGGCGGGCTCACAAGGAGGACTGAATTGATACAAACTCTTGATGATGAAGCCATTAGAATCTCTGCAAACTGCAGCTTGGACTGAAAATTGATCTCTAATAGCTGTATCGAATTTGACCTTGAAATTGCCTGGATGAGGGGGAGACCAACGTTCTCTCACAGGTAGAGAAGTAGTTTTCCAAGCTGCATAGTGTTCTAAGGATAACCTCATAATATTGTCGGCAAACTTTGAAGCTTCAGGGAAGACTCTATTGTGAATAGCTTGATTCCTGGAAAACCAAAGAGTATAACACAGCACAATAGCAAAAATTTGGAAAAGATGAGTGTCAGCTAATGGGACACCAAAAGATTGGTTAGGAGATAAAATTCCGATGATCCAATTAGGCAAAGTTAGAGCTGACCATTTCATAGAATCAAGAGGCCAATGGGAAGCTCTCCAAGAAATTCTAGCAAAAAAACAACTGAAAAAGAGGTGATGAAGGGAGTCCTCTTCCACTTTGCATAAAGGGCAGATTAAGTCTGCCTGGGGAATGGGAAACATAGCATTGATCCTAGTCTTGGAGGGGACAATGTCCCAAGCAACTTTCCAGAGGAATAATTTAAGTCTATCCATCAGCCTAAGCTTCCATAGAGATTTCCATTGGATGGGGGTTAAAAGTGGAAATCCTAGGGGCACTTATGAGCTTGTAAGCTGACTTAGAAGTGAACAGACTAGAGGAGGAAGGAGTCCATATGTAATCTTCAGAAGAAAAATGAGAAATCCTGATTTTCTGTATCTCCCTAGCACTAGAGGAATCAAAAAGATAATTCAGCAATGGTATATTCCAAGAGGCAATAGAGGAAGTAAGGGTGTAGGAAAAAAGGTCAGTGATCAAAAGATTTGGAGAGGCTGAACCAGATAAGGAGAGGGAATGGGAAGCAAAAAGGTACTCATGGCATAGGAGGGAATGGTAGCAATAACTGATTTTATAAGAACCAATCTACCTGCTTGCGAAAGAGTTTTGGCTCTCTAGCCCTCCATCCTACATAACACCCTATCAAGGATAAAATTGAAAGCACCTCTCTTAGAATCACCCACCAGAATAGGTAGGCCAAGATAAAGAGATTTAGTGGGATTGGAAGTATATGGAAAGATGGCTGAGATGGATGCAATGGTTGAGGGGTTTGTGTTTTTGCTAAACCGGATGGAGGACTTGGTGGTGTTAATGGACTGACCAGACCATCTACAATACTTCTCAATGCAAGAGTTTATGCAGTTGGCTTCAGAAAGATTAGCTCTACCAAAAATAAACAGGTCATCAGCAAAAAGCAAATGGTGAATAGCAGCATTGTTCTTGGAAATCTTTAAGCCTCTAATAGAACTAGCTCTTTCCTCTCTGAACATCAGTCTTGAGAAAACCTCAGAGCCAAGGATAAAGAGGAAAGGGGAAAGAGGATCTCCTTGTCTCAACCCTCTCTCAGGGAAGAAGAAACCAAAAGGGCTGCCATTCAAGAGAATGGAGAAGGAAGCAGAGGAGATGCAAGCTCTTATCCAAGTAATCCAAGTAGAGTAGAAACCAAGTTTTTCCATGATAGCAAGAAGAAACCTCCATTCCATTCTATCAAAGGCCTTCTTCATGTCCATTTTGAGAAACAAATAACCCCCTCTTCCTTTCTTTCTCTTAAAGGTATGAATGAGTTCATGAGCCAGAATTGTGTTATCCTGAGTATTCCTAGACTGAGTTGGAGAGATAATTTTATGGAGAAGAGATTTCAATCTGTTCGCCAGGATCTTAGATATGATTTTGTAGACAATGTTACAAAGACTAATGAGTCTAAATTGATGAGCAGAAT
>NC_081544.1:2104440-2113216 GCF_901000735.1 Corylus avellana | reverse complement strand
ACTAATTAGAGAATAAATAATTTAATATTCTAGATATTAATATTACTAGACCGATTTATGCATGATAATTAATATCATATTCAAATTAATATTAATGAAATGGTTGATTATATCAATTAATTGGTATACAAAAGTATGATTATGCATGCATATGATAATTAATATCATATAGATGCATGATAATTTCCTGGCATACATTAATAGTATGATTATGTTTAGTGTAATAATTGGTATACATTTGATATATATATATATGTGATATTAATTGGCATGCATGTGATATATATGTATACATATATATCAATTAATTTATACTAATATGATAAATTAAATTACTACATTATTTTTCATGCCCATTAAAATTAAATCATTACATTTTTTTTTTAATACATATTTTTGCTATGAGTTAATACCTAATTATAATTAATTGTAAATTTTCAAAAAATTTTGACGTGCAAAAATGACACGTCAAAAATTTTTGACATGTTAAAATGTCAACCTAACACGTCAAAAATTTTTGACGTGTGAAAATCTAACACGTCAAAAATGTTTTTTTTTTATATGTCTACCTAGACACGTCAAAATTTATTGACGTGGCAAATATAGTTACTATTTGCCACGTCAATAAACTGCATGTTTTTTGTAGTTGCTCTTCTCAAACCCTTCAAGCAGCTACTCTTCTCTTTCTCCATCTTTATTTTCTTTTTTCACATGCACCAAATGAATTGCTGTACTGAAGCCTCAAGACCCATTGCAATCTGCATCAGCTGAGAGTCATTGAAATCTGCAACTCTTCCAAAACAAATATAATTAACAACTGAGTGAGGTTTCTTTGAATCAACCCACTTTAAACAGTACCCATGTTCATCTACATAGCTTTCCGTCCCCTTTTCTATTTTATCTTCAGTTTCACGTGTCACGATTGGTGCCGACATGGTAAGTTATCTGACGATAGCTAGGGATCAATTTTTTTTTTTTTTCCTTACCCTTGAGAGTAATTAATTATTTTTAAAAATTTAAAAATTATTTGCCTAAGAACTTCAAATCACATGGGACCAAAAATATATTTATCCATTGAACTGACCGGCATCAATAATTTTTTTGTTTGGGACATGCCTAGTTGCATTAATAAAACAATATCTTCTGTCTCTTAAAAAAAAAAAAAAAAAAATCATCTTGCGTCATGGACGTATCCCTTGGGGAATCAGATACTTTCATGTCCAAAATAAACTGGAGAGTATTTAGTTTATGACTATGATTTCTTTTCTTAGGACCACAAATAAAACACATGTTCCACTAATAAAAAATATTATTTAAGATAAAAAAATAAAAAAAAAAACAAAATAATAAAAAAATAAGAGGTGGTTAACCACTCCATCTTGGCCACAATGGGTGGCATGCCACCCCCATTTTAGCTAGGGGGTGGTCGAACCACCCCCATAGGCCATGGGGGTGGTTTGGCCACCCTTGACCGGCCATTGGGCCACCCCTAGCTAAAATGGGGGGGGCCGGCCACCTTTTATGGTCAAGATGGGGTGGCTAGCCACCCCTTACTTTTTTTTATTAATTTGTTTTTTTTTTAATCTTATATATATATATATATATATATTTTATTAGTGGGACACGTGTTTCATTTATGGCCCTAAAACTTTTGAGAAGAAATCCTACCTATAAACCGAATATTTTCCAATCCATTTTAGGCCGGAGATGATCCGGATCCATCCCTTGGAGGCATGCCGCCGACTAATAATTCAATACCAAAAAAAGAGAAAAGAAAGAAAGATTTGGCTATATATATATATATATATATATATATATGTTGTACTTACAAAAATAAAAAAAATTGTTGTGGATACAGTGGCAACCGACATGTTAGGGAAAAGAAATATATTAAAATGATACTCTATGTAACATAGAGCCTGATTGGTATAGTGTTTGAGAAATTAAGCTTTTAAGTAAAAAAAAAAAAAAAAGCTTTTGAGCAAAAGTTTCATTTTTAAACTTTTGTTAAAAGTGCGTTTTGACAATTTTTAGGCTTTTTGGACCCTTAAAAGGGCTTTTAATTTTTTTACCAAACGAGTACTTTGTTTATTCAACCAGGTTTTCTAAGTGTTAAAAGCACTTTTAGATTTCTTAAACGTAATCTCAAACAGGCTCTTAACCTATATAAAGAATATTTATTGTAATTAAGTTCAATGATAATTAAATTTGATTGATTTGATTATTATATCAATTCTCCTAAGTCTTATGTATTGTAAGATAATCAAGCAATAAGAGCGACTCTATCCATTTGAGCTTTATCCTTGTGGACTTAGGTGAAAGATCAAACCACTTAAAATTTATTGTATCTATTTCTATATGTTCCACTATTATCTTTATTTTCTATTTTATTATTAATTTCTTCATGACTCTTCAGAGAATAGAGAGTAAGCAATTAGAAGTGTAAAAGTGAAACTTCGTGTATCATTTCTCTTAGAAAAATCAATTTTTTTTTTAAAAAAAACAAAATAAAAAGTGTAAGAAAAATTAAGAGAGAGAGAGAGAGAGGAGGTGTTGAAGGGGGAGTAATTCTAGAAATCACTCTTTTGTCAGTCTAACAATGAGGTGGCTTTTAAAATTACAATTTGATCAAAATTTAATAATAATCAATCATAAGACATATGATAATTTTAGAAGTCGCGTCATTTTTTGAGGGATACAAAAGTGATTTCTAATATTACTCGTTGAAAGGGTGGTTGGGATTCAGATTGTTAGCCATTCAAGCAACAAATTGTTGGAGATCCGAGTTCTTAATCCACACCCCCATTATTTACTTTCCTTTGCAGTGAAAAGGAAAAACAAAAAACAAAAAAACAAAAAAGACGACAATTTAAATAGTTAAATAGTTAGACTTTAAATTGGAATAACAACCCCAAATTCTTAAGACAATATCTACCAAATAAGGATTGAATAACCAGCAAGCACAAACTAAAACAAACACCAACAAGGATAAATATTCTATAGTGATAAGGAAATTGTATCAAACCTAATGCATGTAGAAACATATATTCAAACATCATTTGGTTCCATCTCCAGGGCACCATGACTTTAATTCTTCAATCAAAGAATTCAAATCAAAGTAAGATGATCCCTCTTCTTCCACAGCCCTTCTTGCCATCTCTCCAAGTGCCTTGGCTCGGCTTCTCATTTCCTCCGCTTCTTCGCCCACCATAATTCGCTTCGTTGCCTTCTCCAAAACTGAATACTTTGCACATCCAAACTGTTTGAACAGTTTTTCGAATGGTGATGTGGAGGGGTTCTGTATAGCCAAGGAATCAACCGAAGGTTAAACTGAGTATGAAGACAAAGAAAAAGGGATCAAAGCTGCCGGCGTTGTCCGGCCAGAGAAAGCTCCGATGCCTAAATTAGTCACAGTGTTTAAGAGAAAATTGAACTTGGAAACTATGGATCAGAGAAAAGATATGCAAAGTATTTAGTTTTGGAGAGTAAAAAGAAGTTACCGAAATAGTAAAAGGTGACCCCCCTTTTATAGGCATCAAATTGTTCCTGTTCATCTAACACTGTGGACTTTTACTGAGGGTCCACGTGTCAACAATATATCGGAGAACATCAAATAGGATATTTATTCATGTATGTTTATTATTCCTGAGGATAACACTCGGTATTTGTCTCAGACTCGGCTAACCGAGCCTAATAACCGAGCGTAAATAATATCAATTTATATAAGCCTAAGTCTGCTGAACATGAGTTTATTTTGAACAGTAAAAATAACCGAGCTTTAGGGATGGGCCGAAGAATAGCTTAATGGACCTAACTCAGCTGTTTTATGACCCAACAGTTTCCCCCCAATTTCTTTATTCTAACAGAATATAGAAATTTCACATATATATATAAGACATAAATCAGCCTTCTATAAGCTCGGTTTTTGTCTTTTAGTAGAATGATGCGAGTTGGCTTTTAAAATTCAAATTTTTGAAAATTTTGAATTTCAAAAGATAAAACTGAAGCGTTTAGGATGCTTAACTCCGCCTTTCGAGAGCCATGTGCCGGATTCTCGGTGGTTTTATGCTTTTTGCAATAGCCACGCGTCAGCTTCTGCACCGAGAAAGAAACGAAAAGGCGCCTGTTCGACGAACCCCTAGACCCTAGGGCTTTTTAATGCGCCGATTCGGTTTCTCCCAAAAAAAGTCTTTAAAAAGCCTTCTTCTCCTTCCTTCGTTCTTCATTTTACCTCGCAGAAGCCATTGTTACTCTCTGAGCTCTATCGATCTTCTTCTTCTTTCTTCTTCGAGTGGTAAGAAACTGACCTAAGAACTGCTGCCCAAGATAATCAAAATTATCAACAGATTTAGGATTCAGACTTCCAAACCACTCTTTGGCGACTCCTTTTAAAGTTAAAGGAAAAGCTCGGCAAGTGATTTCGTCAGGAGTTTCATGAAGGATGATATGAGCTCGGAAACTTTTCATATGGTCGGACGGATCTCCACTTCCGTCATATTCGCCAATCCGAGGAACCTTAAAACTACCAGGCATGGGAAACCTCATCACCCGATCAGTAAAAGGTAGATTGGTATGTTGCATTAAATCCTCGGTGGCAGACCAATTTTCTCCATTTTCAATTAAGAAAGCCATCTTTTCAAACTTCTCCTGGAGATCTTTAACGTTTTTATGCATGGCAGCCTCCGCAGGTTTGTCAAGATGTGACTGAGCATGACGAGAATGGCTACACTGGGAATGACTATGGTGGGTTTTGGCGTGACTGGACTCGCCACGGTGTGACTTACCACCAAGCTATGAACTCTTGGAGTGCTCTCGTCGGTGAGTGTTTGCTTTGGTCTGAATAGTATGAGGATTTCCTCGTATTGAACTTCCAGCGTCTTGTTGGGTTGATTGATGCCGAGCTGATGGTGGTGGATCCCTAAAGGACTCCTCTCGTCTTCTCTTTTGTGTTGAATCTTCTCTAGGATGCAGCCTAGAGACGATCTCTTCATTCTGCTTTCTCATAGTCTCAACAGATTCGGCTACTCGCTTTATGAAATCTACCATGATGGCTGTTTGGGGATTTGGATCGTGTGAGGTTCCGGGTACATCTGGTTGGATGATTGGGATAAGATGTGGAGATGTGCTGGGGTGTGGGGGTGTGTTCACCATATCGGAATATATGAGATTAGTAAGAACCGATAAAAATTGTTCTCACAGACGGCGCCAAACTGTTTGAGCAGTTTTCCGAATGGTGACATGGAGGGGTTCTGTATAGCCAAGGAATCAACCGAAGGTTAAACTGAGTATGGAAGACAAAGAAAAAGGGATCAAAGCTGCCGGCGTTGTCCGGCCAGAGAAAGCTCCGATGCCTAAATTAGTCACAGTGTTTAAGAGAAAATTGAACTTGGAAACTATGGATCAGAGAAAAGATATGCAAAGTATTCAGTTTTGGAGAGTAAAAAGAAGTTACCGAAATAGTAAAAGGTGACCCCCCTTTTATAGGCATCGAATTGTTCATGTTCATCTAACACTGTGGACTTTTACCGAGGGTCCACGTGTCAACAATATATCGGAGAACATCAAATAGGATATTTATTCATGTATGTTTATTATTCCTGAGGATAACACTCGGTATTTGTCTCAGACTCGGCTAACCGAGCCTGATAACCGAGCGTAAATAATATCAATTTATATAAGCCTAAGTCTGATGAACATGAGTTTATTTATATCAACCTTGGCTGTGGCGCTGCCGTGAGTTTCGATTCTATCAATCGTTTTGGAGACGAAAGGCACGTTGAGAGGGTTGGTGACAATGGTTGCCTTCATGCCACGCGCTGCGAATAGCTTAGCCATGTTCGTCATTGGTATCATGTGGCCAGGGGCCATGAAAGGGAAGAAGAGTATGTGAAGCTGAGAATTTTCGCTACCCATCACTCACAAAGACGATGATTGATGATAACGAGGAAAGCTAGCTGGAAATGAAGAACTTGGGCTTGCCTATATTTTTTCTGTTGAGCTGAATATATGTAACCCATAATTCCTCAGATTCTTTAAGGGAATCTTCCTGTCTTGGCGGATATCATGATCAGTAACGAGTGGCAGTGCTGAATCAATGTCGCATGGAGCAGTCCAGAAAGAAAGCAAAAACAAAAGAACAAAAAATGTCACATGGAGCAAATTTAGGGAAGTGGTCTTTATCCGACTGCCTTGTTTTTTTTTTTTTTAAATACCTCATTACACTAAACAAAGATGGGTTACAAGAAACAAAAATTTCTTTCCGAGGGATGGGCGTTTTATCGACTCTTTTGGAGTCAATAATTTTCCAGTCCTTTATTCCTTGGACAAAAGCTAAGAAGAGGTATTTTTTGTTTTAGTTTTAGTTCTAGTTTTTGTTTTTTTGTTATTTTTAAAATTTATAATGATGAGGAAGAAGATTGTATTGTACTAACATGCATAGAGGTAAATTCGAGGCAAATGGAGTGATCCCTTACCCTCGAGAACACATCAATCATGAGATGTTTTCCTTTTCTTTTCACCGGGAGACTCTTCGCGCTGTTAATAATTTTTGGAGGGTATTTTTTCATCGACAGTGAACAATTGATGCCCTATTAATTGTTCTATGCTCAGACAAAATACTTATTTTGAATAGTTTAGGGTTTAAGACTTAGTTTAAGATTAGAGACTAATAATGAATCATTTCAAAGATTTCAACGATAGTGTGTATTAAGAAGATTATCCAAGAAGTTTTCTTACACGTGAAATATTTAATTGAAATAAAACAGTTAATTTTCAAATTGGTTTAATTTGTTTTTGACCTTGTCTTTCAATCTTATAATCATACTAAGATCTCAACTCCCCTTAACAGGCTCACACTGCAGAGGTAAGTATTGTACCACTTGACATTTTGACAGAAAAGCACATGTCATTACACGTAAAATGGAAATTTCCCTGCAAATTAAATTCATCAGAGTCATTATCCTATGATACCAAATTCTTGAAAAACACAGTAACTTTGCATCAGACGGGATTCTACCAAACAAGCATATTTTTTCTTCCAAGTATCAAGAACCAATCGCCATGAGATCTTCAATTACAGCATTCAAATCCAAGCAAGACGATCCGCCATCTTCAACTGCCTTATTTGCCAGCTCCCCAAGCACCTTTGCTCTGTTCTCATTTCCTCTGCTTCTTCCCCAACCATTATCCGACTCACTGCCTTCACTATTCCATCCCTTTTAATGTTGTCCCCTTCCACAAAAACCCATCGTCGGACACCAACACTGGTCCCAATTTTAAGCACCTCAGTTACCAACTTCTCATTGTAAAACTGCTCAGCAGACACCGGCCATGTAACCATGGGCACTCCTGCAGCCACCCCTTCCAATATGGAATTCCACCCACAATGAGTCACAAACCCTCCAATTGCTTCATGCTCAAGAATCAACACTTGGGGCGCCCAACCTCTTATGATTACTCCCTTGCCTTCCATTCTCTTCTCAAACCCTTCAGGCAGCCACTCTTCTTCTTCTTCTCCATAACTCTTTTCTTTTTTCACAACCCAAATGAATTGCTGTCCAGAAGCCTCAAGACCCATTGCAATCTGCATCAGCTGAGAGTCATTGAAGGCTGCAACACTTCCAAAACAAACATAAACAACCGAATGAGGTTTCTTCGAATCAAGCCACTTTAAACAGTACCCATGTTCATCTAAAGAGTTTTCCTTCCCTCTCTGTGCTTTATCTTCAGTATCTTTGTTCCACACTGAAAGGGGGCCTATATGCCACGCCTTCCTTCCCATAACCTTCCTGTAGTTGCATAGTCCTGTTCAAGCTCGTAAAAGCTGTTAACAACAACACCATAGCTCCTAGCCTCTGATTCTCTAACTCCTTTAAAAAGCTTTCCAAATTCTGTACTTTCAACATTTTCTTTGAAGTCATCCGACAGCTGCTCTCTTGTCAACTTGATCTCGTTCGGCAAATTAGGAATGGAAAATGGTTCTGAATCTGATGACACGTTCTTGTAAGGCTCGTATAGTCTGAGGCACTCTAAAGCACATACGGGGAAGAAACCGGTCGCTTGGAAAACAATCCTTGGAATACCAAATTTAGTAGCGGCGTCTGTAGCCCACGGGAAGAACATGTCGGCGACAAGGCAATCAGGAGCATCTTCTTGTAAAAGCTGCTGAATCTGTGGCTCAAGCATGGCGGTTGCTTTGAAGAAATCCGGTACCAGTCCATGCGAAATAGCCACGTTGAAGCTCTCACATCCTTCAGGCAATCCAGCCTCCGTACAAGGGAATTTGATAACAACAACTCCAATTTCGACACCCAGATTTTGGCTTCTTTGAATTGTTTTGGCGAAGAGCGGCGCGTTGAGAGGAGTGGTAATTATGGTTGCTTTTATACCTTGCTTCGAAGCAAACAGTTTGGCCATGTCTATAGTTGGGATTATGTGGCCTTGAGCCATAAAGGGTAAGAAGAAAATGTGTAGCTGACGGTTCCCGTTATCCATATTGATCTTCTCAGAGAATGAGTTGCTGAAGAAGACGAAGCAAAGGAAAATTTGCACTTGCTTCTTGGGACTCGGATAAATAATTTAATACCACATTTTATTTGGACCGTTCTTTGCCTTGCTCATGACATCAAATAAAAACAAGAAATAAAAGGAGTGGCCGAAGGTGCTAGGGTTGTAAAAGTAGAATAAGATCCTTTCCAATTCATTTGATGGCTTAGGATCTCTCGAGATCCTAAGCGCCATCAACCTACCACATGGCACAGTAAAAAAAATAATATTA
>NC_081544.1:2072284-2104340 GCF_901000735.1 Corylus avellana | reverse complement strand
TCTTTTTTTATTTTATTTTATTTTTTTTATTTTATATTTGTTTTTAAATTTTAATTATTTTGTTTTTTTATTTATTTTTAAAAGTAAAATAATAAAATAATATTATTTTTTTACTGCGCCACATGGCGGGTTGATGGCCTTAGGATCTTTAAGGAGAGATCCTAGCTATCAACTGGATCCTCTCCAGTTCATTCCTTGTTCGTAAAAGTAGGGGATGGTTGGGTCGCTCTCATTGATCGGTTTAGGAGTGGCTGAATTGCCCCCTTGTGTGTGTATGAACCACACAGACGAAGAGGTTTAGTGAGCAATAGCTACCCTTGAAGTACTTTTGGTATGAGTAGTTAAAATAGCTACAGAAAAAGTATAAATTTCTATTTAAGGTATTCATTTTTTATATACACTTTAACATATTTTCTATTTTACTCTTTATTTTTAAAAAATATTTTTTTTTTTATATGGGTGAGAGTAAAAAAAAAAGAACGGGAGTTAGAGTGAAAGAAAGAAAAGGAGAGAGAAAATAATAATAAAAAAAACTTTTGTAGTGTGAACAGTAAATAGACAAAAGAGCCTATTTATTATTCACACTATAAGAGAAAAATGTTAAAGTATTAACTCCATTCGACACAAAAAATAATTCATAATAGTTAAATTTAACTATTATGGATCATTTGCTTATTCAGTTGGAGATGCTTACCCTTTGGCTACCTACCCTTTATATTTCTATATGTTATTTGTTGTTATGGTGTGGGCCATTTATTTTAAAGATCTCCAAACTTTTATTATATTTTCATTTTCACCTCCAAACTTTGAAAAATGACATTGGACTTTCAAATTAGACACTTCTACATTTTTCTCTCTAAAATACTCTTAAATTTTAAAAAAATAATAATAATCATTTGAAAAAAAAAAAAAAACTAAATTATTGAAAAAATTAAACAAAACAAAATATTTAAAAATGGTTTTTTTTTTTTGAAAAAAACGCTAAGTGTCTAATTTACACACGATTATAGAATGGGGCCATAATATCACCCTTTTTTTTTTCTTTCCTCCACATACTTGCATAAAGGATACCCCTCAAATTAAATTCACCAGTCATTATGCTGTGATACCAAATTCCTGGAAAACACAGTAACTTTGCGTCTCTCCTTCATCCCTTATTCGGCTTTAATCATATTTTCTCTAAATTTATCATTGTATCAGTAGCCTGTAAAGTCGATAGATTTGACAAAGAAATAAATGGGAGAGAGATGAATGGCAGATATCTCTTTTGATTATGGGCGTCTACCATCAATTATTTTGCCGACTGGCATAATTTTTTGTCGTCTCTAAAACAGCATCTTCTGTCTTTGTCAAAAAAAAAAAAATCACTTTTGTCATGACTTGACCGATGTGATTTGGTCAAGTCATGAGATTCAAATAACCGTTAATAAGGATTTTCTTAAACTTGAAAGTTGAATCTCATGCATTTCTTGCTACTCGATCAACTGAAACAACCCGGCCATATATGATAAGGGTTTTCTCTCTTGAAAAACCTAGAGGAGAAGAAAAAAGTTTCCAAGTCTCTTGGGACGGTGGAGGTATTCCGATTTGTTTTTCTTTTGTCGTGGTGGTTCAGTTTTTTCGGTGCCATGGCAAAGGATTTAGCGAAATTATGGGAGAATCTCTCGTTGTCTAAAGGGGAAGGTCTGGAGTTTGATGTTGAGGATCAAGATTTGATTGGGATCGTGAGGAGGGGAAATGATTGTCTCGTCGTGAAACTTGTCGCTGATCGGATTGTTAGCAAGGAGATTATTAGGTCAACTCTGATAAGGGGATAGAGACATACATGAACTCTTTTGTTCAAAATCTTGGGGGAAAACCTTTTTCTCATAGAGTTTGAGCATATATGGGATCGAGAGAGAGAGAGAGAGTCTTGGAGGGAAGGTTGTGGGTGTTCGAAGGAAGTTTTGTTGGCTGCCAACAAGGTTTTTCCCTCCTTAAGATAAGATTTTGATTAAACAAAATAGGGCAAGTCATACAAAGATTTATCTAGATGGTTCTCCATCCATCTAGAAGGTTATCTTCAAAGATTTATCTAGATGGTTCTCCATCTATATAGAAGGTTATCTACAAAGATTTATCTAGAGAGTTCTCTAACCATCTAGAAGGTTCTCAATTTGTCTTCATTATCTAAATGGTTCTCACTTGGAGGCCAAGTTCATTTATCTAGATAGTTCTAACTTGAGGGCCAAGTTCATCATCTAGATGGTTATAACTTTGGGTATAAATAGCCAAGGGGTCTTATGCCTCAAATATGATGATTGATGATGATTAACAACAACACACGAGAAGAGAAGCCAGGAGAGGAGAGCTTCAGGTATACTTCAGAGAGAGTTAAGAAAAGAGTGTTTTAATACACCACTGAGAGTGTATATTAGTTTCAACAGAGGTTGTTTCTCTCTGTATTATCTTACTCCTGTATTAACTCAAGTTTTGCATAACTTGAGTAAACACCACTGTAACAAGTTGTTTATAGTGGATTGATTGGAGTTAGTCCATTGGATGTAGGCCCACTGCCGAACCACGTAAATACTGTGTGTTGATATCTTTCATTTATCATTCCATTATTATTCTGTGGAATTTGCACAATCATTGATTCAAGGGTGTGTCCATCCCTAACAAGTGGTATCAGAGCCAGGTTGACAGTAATACGGTACCATTCACCGACGTTTTTATTTGAAGATTGTTGTGCAATTTTAATGAAAGGTACAAGCAGCAAAATGATAAGCATGAATGACAGCAATTGGCTGCTTTGGAAAGGCAAGATGTTGGACATTCTTTACTATAAAGATATGTATGTTCCAATTGAAGGTGACACAGCCAAGCCAAAGGAGACTTCAGATGCAGAGTGGAAGAAATTAAATTTACAAGTAGTTGGTCTCATTCAGCAATGGGTGGATGACAAAGTCTACCATCATATTTCCGATGAAACCAATGCTTGTAAATTATGGAAGAAGCTGATAACAAGAAATACCAAAAAAGTTTAGGGAGGGTTTGTCAAATCGCGTGAAAGTTCAGGGGATTAAAGTTAAGTTTTTCCAAAAAAATAATATTTTGGGGTAACTTTACGGAAGGCCCTTGAACTTCTATTCGATTTAACAACCCAAAAAAAAAAAAAAAACTTCAAAATCTCTCAATTTAGTCCCCTGAACTTTCAATTGTTCTTAATTTGAACCCCTCCATAAAATTTTGGGTTTAGAAATACCAAAATATCCTTGATTTTCTTTCTTTTCTTTTTTTTGTTAATAAAAAAGTTTTGGAATTAAGGGTAAAGTTGGAATTTTATAAAAAAATTCAGGGGTATAAACGTCAGGTGATGTTTAAAATCTGGCGGAGGGGTCCAAATTGAATGCAATTGAAAGTTCAGGGGATTAAATTGAGAGATTTTGAAGTTTTTTTTTTTTAGGGGGGGGATTGTCAAATCGAATGGAAGTTCAAGGACCTTCAGTGAAGTTACTCAAAAATATTATTTTTTTAAAAAAAAACTTAACTTTAATCCTTTGAACTTTTACGCGATTTGACAAATTATCCCTAAACTTTCAAATCTCTCAATTTTGACCCCTGAACTTTCAATTGTTCTCAATGTGGACCCCTCCATCAATTTTAGCCATTAAAAATACCAAAATATCCATAATTTTCGTTCTTTTAAATAAAAAAACGTTTTGGAATTAAGGGTAAAGTTGAAATTTTATACAAAAGTCAGGGGTATAAACGTCATGTAACGTTTAAAATTTGGCCGAGGGGTCCACATTGAGACTAATTGAAAGTTCAGGAGTATAAGTAGTAAGACATTTGAAAGTTTGAGGGAAATTTGTTAAATCAGGTGAAAGTTTATGGAGCTTAACTGAAGTTTCCCCTATTTTTTTTCATCTCTCCTTCATCCCTTATTCGTCTTTAATTATATTTTCTTTAAATTTATCATTGTATCAGTAGCCTGTAGAGTTGGTAGATTTGAAAAAGAAACAAATGGCAGACATCTCTTTTGAGTATGGGCTTCTACCATCAATTATTTTGCTGACTGACAGACAAAACAAGGCAACATGGTTCACTCCATTTGATAAAAATTAATGGGGTGACTTTTAAAATCAACATTTAATAAAAATTCAATAATAATCAATCGTACGGCCAATGATGAGTTTAGAAACCACGTCATTTTTTATGGGATACAAGAGTAACTTCTAATATTACGACTTCTAACATTACTCGTTGAAAGGGTAGTTGGGATCCAGATTGTTAGCCATTCAAGCAACAAATTGTTGGAGATCCGAGTCCTTAATCCTCACCCCATGATTTACTTGAGGAAAAAAAAAAAAAAAAACAAAACAAAAAAGATAACAATTTAAATACTTAAATAGTTAGACTTTAAATTGGAATAACAACCCCAAATTCTTAGGACAATATCTACCAAATAAGGATTGAATAACCAGCAAGCACAAGGATAAATATTCTATAGTGACAAGGAAATTGTATCAAACCGAATATAGAAACCTATATTCAAACATCATTTGGTTCCATCTCGAGGGCACCATACCTTTAATTCTTCAATCAAAGAACTCAAATCAGAGTAAGATGAACCCTCTTCTTCCATAGCCCTTCTTGCCATATCTCCAAGTGCCTTGGCTCGGCTTCTCATTTTCTCCGCTTCTTCGCCCACCATAATTCGCTTCACTGCCTTCTCCATTGCTTCCTTGTTGATACTATTTTCCACCACTTCAGCAATAACATCAATCCATCGTTGAGCACCAACTTCAACTCCAATTTTCAGTACCTGTTATGATATAAACTAAATGATTAAATTCATCGATTCCTATAAACTTAATCTTTTGGGATAAATGATAATTTAACGATGGTACCTGAGTCACCAACTTCTCGTTGAAAAACTGCTCAGCGAACATGGGCCATGTGACCATGGGAACCCCAGCAGTGACTCCTTCCAACGTTGAATTCCACCCACAATGAGTCACAAATCCTCCAACTGCTTCATGATCAAGAATCAAAACTTGGGGTGCCCAACCTCTTATAATTAGACCTTTACCTTCCATTCTCTTCTCAAATCCTTGAGGCAGCCACTCCTCTTTTCCTCCACTGCCATTCTTTTCTTTCTTCACAACCCAAATGAATTGCTGCCCAGAAGCCTTAAGACCCATTGCAATCTCCACAAGTTGAGAGTCATCGAAGTTTATCAAACTTCCAAAACATATATAAATAACTGAATTGGGTTTCTTTGCATTAAGCCACTTGAGGCATTCATGTTCATCAACAGAGGATTCGTTCCCCCTCTGAGCTTTATCTTGAGCTTCCTGCTTGTTGCACACTGAAACCGGCCCTATGTGCCATGCCTTCCTTCCCAAAACCTTTCTGTAATGATCTGCGTAAGCCGGCTCCAGCTCATAGAAGCTGTTTACAACAAGCCCATAGCTCCTCATGTTTGCTTCTTCAGCATCTTTAAACATCTTGGTGAAGTCAGTTTCAACCTCTTCCCCAAACAAACTCGGCAGTTGCATGCTCGTCAACTTTATCTCTGCAGGAAAATTAGGAATGAGAAAAGGTTCGGAATCATATAAAACCTTCTTGTGAGGTTCATATCGCGTCACACTCTCCCAAGCAGTCATGGAGAAAAAACTGTGTCCATTGAAAACAAGCCTTTGAAGGATAAAATACTAGTTTACAAACTAGTTACCTTTCTATTTCTCTCTCTCTCTCTTTTATTACTAAAGACAAAGAATAAATTAGACTAGAGAAGAGTGGAGGAAGTCTTCTTCGTATTTCACTTGTCTTGAAAATACATCTTACGAAGCCTATAAATAGAGGCATTCAAAGACTAACTTACAAGGCTTTTACTTCTCCTTATTTAATGTATTAAATAACAAAAACTTATCTCTAACTTAAGACTTCAGTTGAGAATTAAATAAACACATGAGTTTAGAAAAATTAAAGTCTCTTATTAAAAGAACTTAATAACTTCTACCATTTAGAAAAAACCTCTCTTGCGTTTTGATTTGTTTAGTTTCCAACACGCCCCCTCAAATCAAAACCTCCTCATGCCAAGCATGTCTCTTAGCCTCATGAAAATTGCACCTGATAATGGCTTAGTAAATATATCTGCTACTTGTTCAGTGGTGTGGCAATACTGGAGCTCTATTGTCTTCCGCTTGACATGGTCTCTAAGAAAGTGGAACCTAGTGTCAATGTGTTTACTCCTCCCATGTTGCACTGGATTCTTTGCTAACTTTGTAGCTGATTGGTTATCCACATAAATCACAGTCGGTTCTTCTTGTGGATGTTCCAGTTCCTTCAAGAGATTCCTTAGCCATATAGCTTCACAAACAGTAGACGAAGCCGCCACATACTCCGCCTCACAGGTAGACAAGGCTACAATTCCTTGTTTCTTGGATGTCCAAGAAAATGCTGTAGAACTAAGATAAAACACATATCCAGTAGTACTTTTCCTCTCATCTTGGTCACATCCCCAATCACTATCTGGATAACCAACTAATTTCGCTTTATCTCCATAGGCATAGAATAAACCAAGATTCAGAGTGCCTTTGATGTACCTTAGGATCCTTTTTGCAGCTAACCAATGAGTCTCCATTGGTGTCTCCATGTATCGACTCACAAGTCCAACTCCATAGACAATATCTGGCCTTGTGATCGTCAAGTACCTCAGACTTCCAACCAAACTCTTGTAAAGAGTTGGTTCAATAACTCGACCATCTCCTTCTTTTGACAGCTTTATGCTTGTTTCAACTGGGGTATTTACAGAGTTGCAGCTATCCATCTTGAATTTCTCTAAAATCTCCCCCATGTACTTCTTTTGGGATATGAAAATTCCATCATGTTGTTGCTTCACTTCAATACCAAGGAAGTAGGACATCAACCCGTTGTCTGTCATCTCAAACTCCTTAAACATTGATTGCTTGAATTCCTTGAACATTTCACCACTATTTCCTGTATATAGGAGATCATCAACATATAGGCAAATGATTAGAAATTCGCCACGATGGTTTTTCTTCATATAAACAGCATGCTCATATGGACATTTAGTGAAGCCGTTCTGATGAAGGTAATTATCAATGCGTGCGTTCCAAGCTCTTGGTGCCTGCTTTAAGCCATATAACGCCTTCTTAAGGCGGTACACCTTGCTTTCTTCTCCTTCCATTATAAAGCCTTCCGGTTGTTGTACGTACACCTCTTCTTCAAGGATGCCATTGAGAAAGGCTGACTTGACATCAAGTTGGTATATCTTCCAATTGTGATGAGCGGCAAGTGCGATCAACAATCTCACTGTGTCAAGTCTCGCAACTGGTGCAAAGACCTCTTCATAGTCGATGCCATACTTTTGTTTGTAGCCTTTAGCTACAAGTCTTGCCTTGTATCGAGAAACTTCACCTTCTGCAGTGCGTTTGATCTTGTACACCCACTTGACACCAATAGCCTTATGGTTTGATGGGAGTGTTGTCAACTCCCAAGTATCATTCTTTTGAATAGCATGTATCTCCTCCTCCATTGCGGATCTCCAACAATCTTCTTCAACGGCTTCTTGAAAGGTAAGAGGCTCATGATCAGCATATAGGCAGAAAAGATTAGTCTCTCCATCTTCTGTTTGCTCATAGATTTCCCTGAGACTTCTCATTTTACTTTGATTTGTGGAGGATCTGTTGCTGCTACCTCCCATAGAAGATGTAGAGTCTCTCTGTGCTACGGATGGTGTGGTAGGCTGAGAAGATGGTGGGGTACTTGGTGGAGCTTCTGTTGAAAGCTCTTCAGGCTCCTCTAACACTTGTTGTTCTTTGGCCTTCTCTTCATCGCTCCAGCTCCACACACTTTCTTCATCAAAGATAATGTCTCTACTAACCACTAATTTCTTTGTTAGTGGGTTGTAGAGCTTGTATGCTTTCGACTCTTCACTATATCCGAGAAAGATACATTTTTCACCATGATCATCAAACTTCTTCCTCTTGGATTGGGGAACTTGAGAATATGCAACACACCCAAAGATTCTTAGGTGTGCAACACTTGGCGTGTGGCCGCTCCATGCCTCTTGAGGTGTCATATTCTTGACACTTTTGGTAGGACATCGATTGAGTAGATAAGATGAGCACGCCACAGCTTCTGCCCAGAATTGTTTTGGCAGCCCTTTCTCCTTGAGCATAGTTCTGGTCATATTAAGAATGGTACGATTCTTTCTTTCGGCAATCCCGTTTTGCTGTGGTGTGTAAGCAGTAGTCAACTGATGTTTTATGCCTTGTTCCCTGCAATACTTATCAAATTCTTTTGAGGTGTATTCTCCACCTCGGTCAGAACGAAGAGTTACAAGCTTATGGCCACTTTGATTTTCAACAAGGGCTTTGAAGTTCTTGAATACAATAAAGGCAGCTGATTTTTCTTTAAGAAAATAAACCCAAAGTTTTATGCTAAAGTCATCGATGAAGGTAATAAAGTATCTATTACCTCCTAAGGACATGGGCTGTATTGGTCCACATATGTCGGTATGAACTAGTTGCAATGGTGATGTTGCTCTCCAAGATTTGCTGCTGGGAAAAGGAAGTCGTGCCTGCTTGCCAAGTATACATCCTTCACAAACGTTGCTCGGTGGCTCGATCACTGGTAACCCATGCACCATGCCAAATGAAGATAATAGCTTTAGGCCGCTGAAATGTAGATGGCCAAAGCGAAGATGCCACTTCCATGACTCACTTTCCTTGAGTCCATAGAAGCACTTCTTAGACTTTGTGTTAAGATGTAACGGGAACATGCGATTATTGGTCATTAGAACACGAGCCACAATTCCTCCACGTGTGTCTCTCAAAATGAGAGAGTAGTTCTCCATGTACCCCTTCTCGAGCAACTGCCCAATGCTAAGAATATTGCTTTTCATGTTAGGCACATAATAAACATCAGAAATGAACCCCTTCTTACCATCATTTTGATAGATTTTTATTTTCCCTTTGCCCTCAACTGAGAGTTTGGTGGAGTCTCCCAAGTTCACTTTTCCACGAACTCCTTCTGTGAGTTCAACGAACAGATCTTTCTTCCCACACATATGATTGCTTGCGCCAGAATCGAGGTACCAAACCTCATCTTGTGAAACTGAAACATCATGAGCGAGAAGTAAAATAGAATCACTACAAACCTCATGTGTTGCTTCTGCAACATTTGCTTGTTCATCATTTTTGTGCCAACAATCCGAGGCATAGTGTCCAAACTTCTTGCAGTTGTAGCATTGGATATTCTTGGAGTTTTCACGTCCATATGTGAATCTTCCTCTTCCTCGGTAGCCTCCTCGTCCTCGACCTCTGAAACTTTGAGTCTCATGTTGACTTTGACGTGGTTGTTGGAAAATACTACGCCCCCGGCCTCTACCACGACCACGGTAGGAGCTGAATTTGCCTTGATCATTTAGAGTCAATTTTGACTCTAGTGCTTGTTCTAATACACTAGAACTAACATTCTTCTGCATCCTTTGCTCATGTACTTGTAATGAACCCAACAACTCCTCAATTGTTAGCTTCTCCAAGTCCTTGGACTCTTCGATAGCTACAACTACATGTTCAAATTTAGAGGAAAGGGATCGAAGTACCTTTTCGACAACTCGGATGTCATCGACCTTCTCATTGTTTCTTTTCAAACCATTCACAATTACCAGTAATCGTGAAAAATAATCGGACACCGATTCTCCATCCTTCATGTGAAGAGCCTCGAACTCGCCCCGTAATGATTGGAGACGGACCCGTTTCACCCGTTCGTCTCCTTTGAAGATGGAAGCTAGAATCTCCCATGCCTGTTTACTTGTCATTGCTTCGGCAACTTTCTCGAAGGTAGACTCGTCCAATGATTGATAGAGTAAAAACAAGGCCTTTTTATCCTTCTTCCTTTGCTCCTTAAAAGTCTTCTTCTCATCTGTTGTGTATTCAGCTTCCTCCTCCTCAGTGGGTTCTGTAAATCCGTCAGTAATGACTTCCCACAGATCTTGAAACCCAAACAGGGCTCTCATTTGGATAGACCATGACCCATAGTTATCTTTTGATAATCTAGGGATTTGTTGTTGGACTATGTTGGAACCCATTTCTAGAAAGGACAAAAATGGGAAATGGCACAACTAGGCTCTGATACCAATTTGAAGGATAAAATACTAGTTTACAAACTAGTTACCTTTCTATTTCTCTCTCTCTCTCTTTTATTACTAAAGACAAAGAATAAATTAGACTAGAGAAGAGTGGAGGAAGTCTTCTTCGTATTTCACTTGTCTTGAAAATACATCTTACGAAGCCTATAAATAGAGGCATTCAAAGACTAACTTACAAGGCTTTTACTTCTCCTTATTTAATGTATTAAATAACAAAAACTTATCTCTAACTTAAGACTTCAGTTGAGAATTAAATAAACACATGAGTTTAGAAAAATTAAAGTCTCTTATTAAAAGAACTTAATAACTTCTACCATTTAGAAAAAACCTCTCTTGCGTTTTGATTTGTTTAGTTTCCAACAGCCTTGGGATACCAAATTTAGCGGCAGCATCGGTTGCCCATGGAAAGAACATGTCAGCAACCAGGCAATCAGCGTCATGGAGTAGCAGCTCCAATGGTTGTTGAAGCATCGAAAGGGATTTCATGAAAATCTTCACCATTTCGTGGGAAGTCAGCGAGGTGGAGTTCTCACATCCTTCTGGCAGGCCGGCCTTTTCAACCGGGAACTTGATCGTTTGGATATCAACCTTGGCGGTGGCGCTGCCGTGAGTTTCGATTCTTTCAATCGTTCTGGAGACGAAAGGCACGTTGAGAGGGGTGGTGACAATGGTTGCCTTCACGCCACGCGCTGCGAATAGCTTAGCCATGTTCGTCATTGGTATCATGTGGCCAGGGGCCATGAAAGGGAAGAAGAGTATGTGAAGCTGAGAATTTTCGCTACCCATAACTCACAAAGATGATGATTGATGATAACGAGGAAAGCTAGCTGGAAATGAAGAACTTGGGCTTGACTATATTTTTTCTGTTGAGCTGAATATATGTAACCCATAATTCCTCAGATTCTTTAAGCGAATCTTCCTGTCTTGGCGGATATCATGATCAGTAACGAGTGGCAGTGCTGAATCAATGTCGCATAGAGCAGTCCAGAAAGAAAGCAAAAACAAAAAAACAAAAAATGTCACATGGAGCAAATTTAGGGAAGTGGTCTTTATCCGACTGCCTTTTTTTTTTTTTTTTTTTTTTTTTTTAAATACCTCATTACACTAAACAAACATGGGTTACAAGAAACAAAAATTTCTTTCCGAGGGATGGGCGTTTTATCGACTCTTTTGGAGTCAATAATTTTCGAGTCCTTTATTCCTTGGACAAAAGCTAAGAAGAGGTATTTTTGTTTTTGTTTTAGTTCTAGTTTTTGTGTTTTTTGTTATCTTTTTTGTTTTGTGTTTTTTAAAATTTATAATGATGAGGAAGAAGATTGTATTGTACTAACATGCATGGAGGTAAATTCGAGACAAATGGAGTGATACCTTACCCTCGAGAACACATCAATCATGAGTTGTTTTCCTTTTCTTTTCACCGGGAGACTCTTCACGCTATTAATAATTTTTTGAGGTATTTTTTTTATCGACAGCGAACAATTGATGTCCTATCGTTCTATGCTCAGACAGAATACTTATTTTGAACAGTTTAGGGTTTAAGACTTACTTAGTTTAAGATTAGAGACTAATACACATGAAATATTTAATTGAAATGAAACAGTTAATTTTCAAATTGGTTTGGTTTTTTACCTTGTCTTTTAATCTTATAATCATACTAAAATCTCAACTCCCCTTAACAGGTTCACACTGCAGAGGTAAGTATTGTACCACTTGACATTTTGACAGAAAAGCACATGTCATTACACGTAGAATGGAAATTTCACCTAATTTTTCTATCATTTTTCCGGCAAATTAAATTCATCAGTCATTATCCTATGATACCAAATTCTTGGAAAACACAGTAACTTTGCATCAGATGGGATTCTACCAAACAAGCATATTTTTTCTTCCAAGCTAGTATCAAGAACCAATCGCCATGAGATCTTCAATTACAGCATTCAAATCCAAGCAAGACGATCCGCTATCTTCAACTGCCTTATTTGCCAGCTCCCCAAGCACCTTTGCTCTGCTTCTCATTTCCTCTGCTTCTTCCCCAACCATTATCCGACTCACTGCCTTCACTATTCCATCCCTTTTAATGTTATCCCCTTCCACAAAAACCCATCGTCGGACACCAACACTGATCCCAATTTTAAGCACCTCAGTTACCAACTTCTCATTGTAAAACTGCTCAGCAGACACCGGCCATGTAACCATGGGCACTCCTGCAGCCACCCCTTCCAATATGGAATTCCACCCACAATGAGTCACAAACCCTCCAATTGCTTCATGCTCAAGAATCAACACTTGGGGCGCCCAACCTCTAATGATTACTCCCTTGCCTTCCATTCTCTTCTCAAACCCTTCAGGCAGCCATTCTTCTTCTTCTTCTTCTCCATAACTCTTTTCTTTTTTCACAACCCAAATGAATTGCTGTCCAGAAGCCTCAAGACCCATTGCAATCTGCATCAGCTGAGAGTCATTGAAGGCTGCAACACTTCCAAAACAAACATAAACAACCGAATGAGGTTTCTTTGAATCAAGCCATTTTAAACAGTACCCATCTTCATCTAAAGAGTTTTCCTTCCCTCTATGTGCTTTATCTTCAGTATCTTTGTTCCACACTGAAAGGGGGCCTATATGCCACGCCTTCCTTCCCATAACCTTCCTGTAGTGATCTGCATAGTCCTGTTCAAGCTCGTAAAAGCTGTTAACAACAACCCCATAGCTCCTCGCCTCTGATTCTCTAACTCCTTTAAAAAGCTTTGCAAGTTCTGTACTTTCAACATTTTCTTTGATGTAATCCGGCAGCTGCTCTCTTGTCAACTTGATCTCGTTCGGCAAATTAGGAATGGAAAATGGTTCTGAATCCGATGACACGTTATTGTAAGGCTCGTATAGTCTGAGGCACTCTAAAGCACATAAGGGGAAGAAACCGGTCCCTTGGAAAACAAGCCTCGGAATACCGTATTTAGTAGCGGCGTCTGTAGCCCACGGGAAGAAGATGTCGGCGACAAGGCAATCAGGAGCATGTTCTTGTAAAAGCTGCTCAATCTGTGGCTCAAGCATGGCGGTTGCTTTGAAGAAATCCTGTACCAGTCCATGCGAAATAGCCATGTTGAGGCTCTCACATCCTTCAGGCAATCCAGCCTCCGTACAAGGGAATTTGATAACAACAACTTCAATTTCGGCACCCAGATTTTGGCTTCTTTGGATTGTTTTGGCTAAGAGCGGCGCGTTGAGAGGAGTGGTAATTATGGTTGCTTTTATACCTTGCTTCGAAGCAAACAGTTTGGCCATGTCTATGGTTGGGATCATGTGGCCTTGAGCCATAAAGGGTAAGAAGAAAATGTGTAGCTGACGGTTTCCGTTATCCATATTGATCTTCTCAGAGAATGAGTTGCTGAGGAAGACGAAGCAAAGGAAAATTTGCACTTGCTTCTTGGGACTCGGATTAATAATTGAATACCATATTTTATTTGGACGGTTCTTTGCCTTGCTCATGACATCAAATAAAAACAAGAAATAAAAGGAGTGGCCGAAGGTGCTAGGTTGTAAAAGTAGGTGATGGTTGGGTCGCTCTCATTGATCAGTTTAGGAGTGGCTGAATCGCCCCCTCGTGGATGAACCACACAAATTAAAGGAAGAGGTTTAGTGAGCAACAGCTACCCCTTGAAGTACTTTCAGTATGAGTAGTTAAAATATCTATTGAAAAAGTATAAATTTCTATTTAAGGTATTCATTTTTTATATACACTCTTAACATATTTTCTATTTTACTCTTTATTTTTATAAAAAGAAAAATTTTATATGGTTGAGAGTGAGAAAGAAAGCACGGGAGATAGAGTGAAAGAAAGAAAGGGAGAGAGAAAATAAAAAAAAATAATAATAATAAAAATAAAAAAAATAAAAATAAAAACTTTTGTAGTGTGAACAGTAAATAGTCCAAAGAGGCTATTTATTATTCACACTATAAGAAAAAAATGTTAAAGTATCAACTCCACTCGACACAAATAAATAATTCATAAGAGTAAAATTTAACTATTATGGATCATTTGCTGTTGGAGATGCTTACCCTTTGGCTACATACCCTTTATATTTCTATATTTTATTTGTTGTTATGGTGTGGACCATTTATTTTAAAGATCTCCAAACTTTTATTATATTTTCATTTACACCTCCAAACTCTAGAAAATGACATTGGACTCTCAAATTAGACACTTTTACAATTCTCTCTCTAAAATTATAAAAAATAATAATAATCATTTGAAAAAAAAAAAAAATTATTGAAAAAATTAAACAAAACTAAAAACTAAAAAAATGGATTTTTTTTTTTTTTTTTTTTTTTTGGAGAAAAACGCAAAGTCTCTAATTTTGACACACGATTATAGAATGGGGCCATAATATAATTTTTTTTTTCCTCCACATACTTGCATAAAGGATACCCCTCAAATTAAATTCATCAGTCATTATCCTGTGATACCAAATTCCTGGAAAACACAGTAACTTTGCATCTCTCCTTCATCCCTTATTCGGCTTTAATCATATTTTCTTTAAATTTATCATTGTATCAGTAGCTAGATTCGAAAAAGAAATAAATGGGAGAGAGATGTATGGCAGACATATCTTTTGAGTATGGGCGTCTACCATCAATTATTTTGCGGACTGACAGACAAAGAAAGGTAACATGGCGCACGAGGAGTGAAGCTTTCTTCTAGAAGAGTTTTGTTCCACAGTAAATCTATGGAAGCCCGAAAGGAAATGGCATCATTTTTTGTCGTCTCTAAAACAGCATCTTGTGTCTTTGTCAAAAAAACAAATCACTTTTCTCATGACTTGACCGATCTTTAGTGATTCGGTGAAGCCGCTAAGAATATCTAATCTAAGTGCTTTAGCTCTAGAAAAAAAGGTAAGAGGGTTTACTAATTTTCTACTTAAACAAGGTTAGAAACTATATTTTTATTTTATATTGTTGACGTGTTATTTAACTTATTCTCAATCAACTTAAAATTAATTATGATTGACATGTTAGTATTATGAGATAAAAATGTGGTTTATAGTATTTTTCTTAAATGGAGGAAAACATAATTAAGAAATTTGATCTCATGCTTTTAACGGTTATTTGAATGATTGAATCTCATGCATTTCTTGCTACTCAACTGAAACAAGCCCATATATGATAAGGGTTTTCTCTCTAGAAAAACCTAGAGGAGAAGAAAAAAGTTTCCAAGTCTCTTGGGACGGTGGAGGTATTCCGATTTGTTTTTCTTGTGTCATGGAGGTTCAGTTTGTTCGGTGCTATGGCGGAGGATTTAGTGAAATTATGGGAGAATCTCTCGCTGTCTAAAGGAGAAGGTCTAGAGTTTGATGTTGAGGATCGTGAGGACGGGAAAGGATTGTCTCGTCGAGAAACTTGTCGCTGATCGGATTGTTAGCAAGGAGATTATTAATTAGGTCAACTTTGATAAGGGGATGGAGACATACAGGAACTCTTTCGTTCAAAATCTTGGTGAAAACCTTTTTCTCATAGAGTTTCAGCATGTATGGGATAGAGAGAGAGAGAGAGTCTTGGAGGGAAGGCTCGGGGTGTTCGAAGGAAGTTTGTTCTCAGTGGAAGTTCTTGATGGAATCACAGCACCATTAGAAATTGAGTTCGCAAAAACGGCTCTTTGTTTTGTGGGGATGTCATGTAGCAAGGGATATTTGGGGAGCGAGTGACCGCTGTTTTCAGAAGAGCACCTTACAAGGCCTAAAGTTCATTCAAGTAGCTGAGGGTATATTCACCAACCATGGAAAGTGTTAAACATATTGCTGAAGAAGTCCCTGAAGTTTCTGTTACTGCTGAAGTCTTCTAGTCTTACTACATCTCTAGTCTTCTAGTTTTACTACATCTCTTTCCTTATCTTTAAGTCATCTATTTGCATTCTACTTCTCTTGTTCTCTTGTTATTAATTTCAGATTAGTATTAAGTCTTATGTTAGGATTATGTTATTAGTTTTTGAATTCACATCAACTTATGTTATCAAAGTTGGTGATGGATTATATTTGTATTTTTTGTTCTATTTAATCTTAATGAGAAAGCAGCATAAATCATTCCGCAAAATCACGTTCTTTAAGAACTCTTTTATGGTATCAAAGCCAATATAGGTATACGCCCCATAGCTCTTCTTTCTTAAGATGCTTTCTTTTCTTTTCTCTTCTTCTCCTGCATCACACAAACAGCTCTTCTATGGTAGTCAATACCTCCTTTTCTGCTCCTTCTTTTTCCCCACCTACCCTTTCTCAATTCAATGGAAAGCTTGAAGGTCCAAACTATCTTGGTTGGAAAACTCAATTCATGCCTATCCTGCACACCCATGAATTATTTGGCATCGTGGATGGAACCGAACCATGCCCTGCTCAATTTATCACTGATGACAGTGGTAAAGAACCCTCAATCCAGAATTCACCATCTGGAATAGAAAGGATCAATGCATCCTAAGTTGGATCAATGTCACATTATCTGAGAAGGTCTTGTCCACAGTTTATGGACTTGATACTTCCAAACAAGTCTGGTCAGCCCTAGCAACCAGGTTTGCTAATGATTCTAGGTCTCGAATTGCCAATCTCAAAAGACAATTACTGAGTCTTCACCAAGGCTCCTTGACCTGCTCAGACTACATTCAATCAGCCAAAGTATGGTCTGATCAACTAGCTGCTGTGGGAAAACCTATCTCTGATGAGGACCTCATCTCATTCCTTCTCAATGGCCTCAATCCCTCCTTCAACAGCTTTGTCACCACTGTCTCCCTCCTAACCCGAGAGAAACAACTCTCTCTTGATGATTTCCAAGAAGAACTCATCAATCATGAAACATTGATCAATCAACAGCAAGCCTCAACAGTTGACACTTCAACCTTTGCCTTGTTTACACAGAAACTAGGTCAGAAATCATCCAAGAACCGTGGTGGGTATCCTCCCAGAAATTTCAGTTCTAGACCACCTGCTGCCAAATTTTCTGCTGCTGCCCCTGCATTCACCACAGCCCCAAGGTACAGCAGGCCTCTTGGTCCAAGGTCTCCTTATTCCCCTGCACCAAGGTACAACACTCCTACTTATGCTCCTACTCCAAGGTACAATAATACACCTACTTTGTTGCCAACTCCTAGCACTAGTCAGCCATCTCGCATGCCATGTCAAATATGTGGAAGAGTCAATCACCAAGCACTAGATTGCTACTATAGGATGGATTACTCCTATCAAGGAAGACACCCTCCTCCTCAATTGGCAGCAATGGTGGCGCAATCCAACAATGCCTTTGAAGACCCTCAATGGTTCGCTGACAGTGCCGCCAACACACATATTACTCAAGACTTGGAGAACCTTAATGTTCAGGAACCTTTTCAACAACATGACACTGTTGCCGTGGGGAATGGTACAGCTCTTACCATAGCAAATTCTGGTTCTACCACTCTTCAAGCCCCTCATTCTAATTCTAGTTTTAAATTGAATAATGTCTTACACTGTCCTGAATCAGCTGCAAATCTAGTCTCAATTCAACGCTTTTGTGTAGATAATTCTTGCTACTTTATTCTAACCTCATCTCATTTTTTTATCATTGATCTTCAAACAAAGGCAATCCTCTTGGAAGGGAAGAGTGAGAATGGCATGTACCCTCTCAAGCTGGGCAGGAAGTCTCACAACAACAACAAGTCTTTTATAGCTTTATTAGGAATAAGAACATCATCCTTAGTATGGCATTTTAGGTTAGGTCATCCATCTAATGATGTAGTTACTCGAGTTGTTCGAGATAACAATTTACCTCTTTCGCATTCAAATTATGTTTCAGATTCAAATTTCAATAAAAATTTGCTTTGTGGTTCCTGCCAATTGGGTAAAAGTAAGAAACAAGCTTTTTCTCCATCTACCCGTGTCTCTTTATTTCCTCTTCAACTTATTCACACTGACATCTGGACCTCTCCAGTACTATCAATCAGTGGATACAAATATTATATAATTTTTGTGGATGATTTTTCAAGATTCACATGGATCTATCCCTTACACACAAAATCAGCAACCTATGATACATTCCTCAAGTTTAAACTTCTAGTTGAAAAACAATTCTCTACATCCATTAAAGCAATCCAATCTGATGGAGGAGGAGAGTTCACATCCCATCTCTTCCAAACTTTCCTAAAAAATAATGGAATTGAACATAGAAAAAGCTGCCCTTATACTTCCCCTCAAAATGGTCTTGCCGAAAGAAAACTAAGACACATTCTTGAAACCGGTTTAACCTTATTAGCCCACAACCGTGGTTGCTTGGAGACGCTGGCGAAGGGTTTCTGATGACCAAAGTAAGGTTGTGAGGGCTGCCGGTGAATGAGCCGTGAGAACTGAAGGGCTGAGAACGACACCGGTGATGGCCGTGTAAGGGTCGGCCAAAGGAAGTGGGTTGGGGTTGGCTCTACATGTATCTGACTGACGATAAATTTTTTTTTTTTTTTTTTTTTTCAACAAAAATAAAACAATATAGATAAACGGGTTTCATGATTGTGAAATCAATCGAAACAAATGATAAGAAACATAAAAGAAAATTGCAATCCAAGATCTAACAATTGGCCTTAGCCTATTTGCTCTGATACCATGAAAGATTTTATAATGCGAAAATAATAAAGCATAAATAATAAGAAAGTGACACAGAGATATACGTGGTTCGGTCTATGACCTACATCCACAAGATCAAGCCCTAAGGTTGCATTAACCTCTTATTTCTCTGAGTAATATTTACAATATAACATGCTCCTATTTATAGGAGAATCATGTTGAATACAAATAGACTTCTACTCTAGCTAGGTTAGCTAGGTGATAATCTTTAACTATTCACCTGTAACTCAGTGATAGTCTTTAAGTGTGACTCAGTGATATTCTTCAACTGTAAGTCAGTAATAGTCTTATACTGTGACTATTATTTTTGAACTCCATGATATGCAAAGGGTTTTGAACAAACCTCTGGAGTTGATTACACTGAGACTTTCAGTCCCGTCATAAAACCTTCCACCATCAGAATTATACTAGCTTTGGCAGTCCATTTCAACTGGGTAATCAGACAGTTGGACATCTCTAATGCATTTCTTCATGGCTTTCTCAATGAGGAAGTGTATATGGAACAACCAAAGGGTTTTGTTGACAAGGAGAATCCTAAAATGGTGTGCAAACTGCAAAAGGCAATCTATGGTCTCAAACAAGCCCCTCGAGCCTGGTTTCATAGATTGTCTTGCTACTTACTTGATATAGGCTTCACTGCCTCTCTAGTTGACACTTCTTTATTTATTTTTCTCACTGGCAACATTAAAGTTTTTATGTTGATATATGTGGATGATATAATTATTACAGGGACACATCCTCAGTTGATTACTAAGATTATTGGGCAAATGCAGCAGGAATTTCCTGTTAAAGACTTAGGCTCTCTAAGTTTCTTTCTTGGCATACAGGTTACTCGAAGCTCTACAGGGCTTCATCTCTGCCAAGCAAAATATGTTACTGACATCCTTCATAGAACCAAGATGACAGAAGCAAAGCCTGCAAAGTCCCCATGCTCATCTGGTTCTCAGTTGTCCAGCTTGAATGGAGAGTCCCTGCTTGATCCTTTTGAGTATAGAAGTGTAGTAGGTGCTCTTCAATACTGCACTCTAACTCGACCTGATATAGCCTTTTCTGTGAATCAGCTTTGTCAACATATGCATCATCCAACTGTTACTCACTGGTCAGCAGCTAAGAGAGTTCTCAGATACCTCAAGAACACCCTCCATCATGGCTTGTTTTACTCCCGCACAAACCTTCAACTGAATGCCTTTTGTGATTCTGATTGGGCTGGCTGTCCAGATGATAGGAGATCCACTTCTGGCTTTGCAATTTTTCTTGGTAATTGCTTAATCTCTTGGAGTTCAAAGAAACAACCTGTGGTCTCAAGATCAAGCACAGAGGCTGAGTATAGATCGCTCGCAATTACTACTACTGAGCTGTTTTGGTTACGAATGTTATTTCAAGAGATACAAATTCCTCTTCCAAAGGCTCCAGTTGTCTGGTGTGACAATGTAAGTGCACTATCCTTGGCTGCCAATCCGGTTTATCATGCTAGAACAAAGCATATCGAAGTTGATTATCACTACATCAGAGAAAAAGTCCTCAACCGAGACATCATAGTATCTTTCATCTCCACAGCCGACCAAATTGCAGATGTTTTTACAAAAGGTTTATCTTCAGCTCGATTCCTTTATCTCAAGACCAAGCTCCAAGTGATTTCATCCCCTTTTAGCTTGAGGGGGCATGTTAAACATATTGCTGAAGAAGTCCCTGAAGTTTCTGTTACTGCTGAAGTCTTCTAGTCTTACTACATCTCTAGTCTTCTAGTTTTACTACATCTCTTTCCTTATCTTTAAGTCATCTATTTGCATTCTACTTCTCTTGTTCTCTTGTTATTAATTTCAGATTAGTATTAAGTCTTATGTTAGGATTATGTTATTAGTTTTTGAATTCACATCAACTTATGTTATCAAAGTTGGTGATGGATTATATTTGTATTTTCTGTTCTATTTAATCTTAATGAGAAAGCAGCACAAATCATTCCGCAAAATCACGTTCTTTAAGAACTCTTTTAGAAAGGAGGCTTTAACCAATTTTGTTGCTATTGCTAGACAAATATGATTTCGAAGAAATGAAGTGGTACATGGAGGTACGTTTACTCATCCAAACATTGTAGTTTGTAACACAAGGGTGGCCGTGGAAGAGTTTCAGACCATAAACCGACTCTGAGCTATGGTGCCACCAAATGAGTTGGTGGAGACAACTCGATGCTGAACTACCCCCACAAGCAGGTTGGATAAAAGCAAATTGGGATGCTAGCTTAGATGTGAGCAAGGAGAGAATGGGTATTGGAATCATTGTTCGTGATCATCTGGGCAACACTCCTGCAGCACGAAGTCTGATGCGAGCAGGTGCCCCCGATTCCAGCTCAGCCGAAGCAATGGGTGCATACTTTGCTGCTTGTTTTTGTATGGACTTGGGGATACAAAAGATAATACTAGAGGAGATGCCCAGGTAGTGACCAATGCGATCATTAATATGTCTCGCTTTGGTCATATAACAACAGACCCACAGAGAGTCCTACAATGGTTTGGGGAATGGAAGTGTAGTTTTGTTCATAGAGATGCTAATGTAGTGGCCCATAATCTAGCAAATGTGGCCAAACAATTTTTCACGAATAAGATTTGGTTGGAGGAAACTCCGGAATGCATCTATGATGTAATTTTGAAAGAGAAATCTGCTCTTTCTTTGATTGATATATGAGAATGAATGTTATTTCTTCAAAAAAAAAAAAAAAAAAAGAATCTCATGCAATTTCGATAATGTATTTGGTATTGGGCTAAAAATGGAAAGCTAATGAGAGATAACGTGACAGTTTCTACCAATAATTGGATCAATTTTTGTTAAAAAAAATAATATCAAGGGTGAATTGGGATTACCTCTTAAGTATTGTAGAAAATATGGTATCTAGTATTACTCTTGAAAAAATAATAATAATAATAATAGATCCATACTAATTGTTTTTTCCAAAAAAAATAAAAAATAAAAAATAAAAGTCTAACAAAAATTAAGAGAGAAAGAAAACTTGGGGTTGATTGAAGGGTGGTGGACCATCTTCTTAAGGGTCGAACATAGGTGGCAAATTAACGGTTACCGATTAGGCCATGTACCGGTTTCGACCAAACCGATATTAACCGTAACCGATATACCGATATCCTTATCGGTTAAATTTTTTATACCAGAATGCTTATCGGTTCGGTTCGGTCCGGTTAGAAATTTCATATCGGTTAACCTTTTAACCTATATAAACCGTTAAGTAGGGATGCCAAAACGACGTAGTTTTGGGATTATATATATACCTCTATAACCTTATCTTAATTTGAGTTTGGGTAGGTTTGAACTTTTTTTAGTGATGGCATTGGATGAGATTTCTTTGCCTTTGGTGAAAGCATTTTTCATTAACTAGTTTTGTTAGTCTAATTAGCATTGTTAATTAGTCCATTTGCTTTGGAAATATGTATTTTATAATATATAAAAAAAATAAAAATAAAATAAAATAAAATAAAAAATAAAAAAAGTTGTGGTGGATCAATATAAAAAAAACTTCAATTTTTAGCCCAAAAACAAATATTTGGGTCCCAACAAAAAGTATTTGGGCCCTAAAACAACTCATTTTTAATAAGTTATTTTAGTCCAACAAAAAGTATTTGGGCTCTCAAAAGTAAAAAAAAAACTCATTTTTGGCCAAACAAAATAAATCAATATAAAGCCCACGGTTAAATCGATTAACCGGATTAACCGAACCGTTTAACCGTGAACCATTATAACCGATAATTTCGGTTAAAATTCGTATTGGTTCGGTATCGGTTAATAAACTGTTTAACCGAAAATTATTAGTTAATAATCGATAAGAGCCAAAACCGGACCATTTTGACCGATACTCAGACCTAGTCGAACACTTTAAGGGGGTGGCTAAATCACACCCCCAAAAAGATCATTTCAGAGGTGGCTCACAACCTTGAAGGGGATTCAACCATCCCTAAAATCCCAAAAAATGGGGGTTGACTACTTCTTTTGGACTACGAGGGTGATTCGACTATCCCAAAAGATGACTTTAGGAATAGCTTAACCACCCTCAAAACTCGGAAGGTGTTTGGTTACTCCCAAAAGATGGTCAATTTCAAATTTCATATAGGGGTGGTCAATCACCTTTTTTAAGGATGAAGGATAATTCGACCACTCTCTCAACCCAAAGAGGTAGTTTGGCGACCCCCTAAAATCATCTTTTGGGGTAGCTGAAATACCCTATAGCCTCGAAGCACACTCCATAGACTTTTAGTCTCTTTATTGGAATAATCATTGAAGACGATTTTCTCAATGCTATTCAAGTCCTTCAAGATTAGACCCAATCAACAGAACGGAAAATCTAACCAAATACTAAGATTTGAAAGAATTCCTTCAATTCAGTCTATTATTAAATTGATATGTATCTTTAAAATATTAAATTCTCACATATTTTTCAAAATGTCATACATATTCTCACCTACATTAACATGCTTTAAAGATATGTAAAATCATGGGCATCTTATTCTACTTTAGCCCATACTATGTCAAGAAAGTAAATAGAATAGTGCTAGTGGTACTACAAATTTTACTATAAAGTCTTTTAGAAAGTGACGTAATAGTCGACAATTAAATAAAATAAAATAATTATGTAAAAAATCTGGTCAACCATGCACTATTAATTATTTCACCAATTATAACCTAACACGAACATCAACTTATAATTAATTTTGCAATAAAAATTATACTACCCCCAACATTTTCCAAGTGAATAAGACCGCTGACAAAGGCATATAATTAGCTAGTCCAATGTGGCACTGCACAAAACATGTTGGGCTCCACGCCCACATTCCAACTACGTACCCTACTTGAACTGTACTGACAGATAGCAATAAAAACCTACCAATCCACAAGATCTGGTTCGTTTTGAGGCTCCCACTTTTCCCAGCAAGTGGGCGGCCGAGACCTGTTTAAGCAGGTGGACCCCATAAAAATTTCATCACATTTATTATCTAAATTACTAACAATCCGAACAATAAAATTGTTAGGAATTTTGTCCACAATGGAATGTACTTTCCTTTGCTCCAAAAAAAAAAGAAAAAATACGACAATTTAATTAGCCAAATAGCTTAGAAATTAAAATGGAATATTAATCCCAATATCTTAGGACAATATCTACCAAATGAGGATTGTATAACAAGCAAACACAACAAACAAACACCAACAAGGATAAATTGTTGTAAAGGATAATTAAAATAAAAGGCATATCATTGTTAATTTGCTTGCATTTCAAGGGCAACGTGACTTTAATTCTCCAATCAAAGAATTCAAATCAGAATAAGATGACCCCTCTTCTTCCACAGCCCTCCTTGCCATCTCTCCGAGTGCTTTGGCTTGGCTTCTCATTTCATCTGCCTTTTCACCCACCATAATTCGCTTCACTGCCTTCTCTATTGCCTCCTTCTTGATACTTTCTTCCCCAACTTCATCAACTCCATCAACGCATCGCTCAGCACCAACATCAACTCCAATTTTCAATACCTATTACAATATAAATTAAATAATTAAATTCATCAATTTCTATAAATTTAGCTTATATAATAAACTGTGATTTAACATGCATGGTATCAGAACAGATAGATCATGAGTTTGAAATTCTGTCTCCGTCATTCACCCCCACATTCAATTAAATATTACACGTGAGAGTTTAAGCTGTTGAGATAAGTGATGATTTAACGATGGTACCTGAGTCACCAACTTCTCATTGAAAAATTGGTCGGCAAACCCAGGCCATGTGACCATGGGAACCCCAGCAGTGACTCCTTCCAACGTTGAATTCCAGCCACAATGAGTCACAAATCCTCCAACTGCTTCATGATCAAGAATCAAAATTTGGGGTGCCCAACCTCTTATAATTAGACCTTTTCCTTCCATTCTCTTCTCAAATCCTTGAGGCAGCCACTCTTCTTTTCCTCCACTACCATTCTTTTCTTTCCTCACAACCCAAATGAATTGCTGCCCAGAAGCCTCAAGACCCATTGCAATCTCCATCAGTTGAGAATCATTGAAGTAAGCCATACTTCCAAAACATACATAAACAACTGAATTGGGTTTCTTTGTATTAAGCCACTTGAGGCATTCATGTTCATCAACAGAGGATTCTTTATCTTGACCTTCCTTGTTGCATACTGAAACCGGCCCTATATGCCATGCCTTCTTTCCCAAAACGTTTCTGTAATGATCTGCATAAGCTGGCTCCAGCTCATAGAAGCTGTTTACAACAATCCCATAGCTCCTCATGCCTGCTTCTGCAGCTTCTTTCAACACATTGGTCATGTCAGTTTCAACCTCTTCCCGAATGAAGCTCGGTACTTGCATACTCGTCAACTTTATCTCTCCAGGAAAATTAGGAATGAGAAAAGGTTCGGAATAATATTGCGTCATACTCTCCATCGCAGTGATGGAGAAAAAACTGGTTCCATTGAAAACAAGCCTTGGGATTCCAAATTTAGCGGCAGCATCGGTTGCCCATGGATAGAACATGTCAGCGACGAGGCAATCAGCGTCATGGAGTAGCTGCTCCAATGGTTCTTGAAGCACTGCAAGGGCTTTGAGGAAACTGCTCAACATTTCGGAAGGCAGGAATTCGAAGTTTTCGCATCCTTCTGGCAGGCCGGCCTTTTCAACCGGGAACTTGATCGTTTGGATATCAACCTTGGCGGTGGCGCCGCCGCAAGTTTCGATTCTTTCAATCGTTCTGGAGACGAAAGGCACGTTGAGAGGGGTGGTGACAATGGTTGCCTTCACGCCACGCGCTGCGAATAGCTTAGCCATGTTCGTCATTGGTATTATGTGGCCAGGGGCCATGAAAGGGAAGAAGAGTATGCCAAGCTGAGAATTTTCGCTGCCCATCCCACCCGGAAATTCTTCGGATTAATCTTTATGCGTTATATTCATCTCAACAGATTTCTCGTACAAACACTAAAATGTATAGCGGATCTTTTTGTCGGATATCATGAGTAACGAGTGGTAGTGAATCAATGTCGCATGGAATAGCCCAGAAAAAACGCAACAAAACAAAAAAAAAAATGTCACATGGAACAAATATAGCGAATCTTTCTTAACCGACTGCCTTTTGACTTGCAAGGTTTTAGTTTTATTTATTTATTTATATAAACATGAGGAAGAAGAATATTGTATTGTACTGACATGCATGGAGGTAATTTCGTGACAAATGGAGTGATCCCTTACCCTCCAGATCACATAAATCATGGGTTGTTTTCTTTTTCTTTTCATCGGGAGCCTCGATCGGCCATTGTTAATAATTTTTGATGGGTACGTACGTATTGTTTCATTTGACAGCGAACAATTGATGTCCAATCGTTCGATTCTCAGACAAAATGCTTATTTTGAACAGTTTAAGATTAAGATATGTTTACTTTAAGATTAGAGACTAATAATGAATCATCTCATATATTTCACGGTTAGTGTGTATTAAGAGGATTATCCAAAAAGTTTCCTCCTTACACAATAAATATTTAATTGAAATAGAACAGTTCATTTTCAAATTGGTTTTGATTTTTACCTTGTCTTTTGATCTTATAAGAGCAATTCCAACAGTTGATGGATATTTTAGTCATTTAAAATCAAATTTTTAGTTTAGCTACTACTTTTTCGCAATGAACTCTAGCAAACTGTCTATTTTACAATTTATTTTATTTAAATATTGTTTTTTAATTTTTTTTTTTTTTCTCACTTCTCTCTCTGGAAAACCAGCAAATCAGGGAAAATATCTCTTGTCTCTCTCTCTCTCTCTCTCTCTCTCTCCTCTCTCTCTCAGCAAAACCATCAACAACTGTAAATCAAATCTTCCCCTCTTTTTCTCTTCTCTCTTAGCAAAACCAAACCGACAAATCAACACCTGGAAATCAGATCGGACCACAAAATGGGGGATCAAATTAAATTAGATTAGACCATCTCTCGTCTCTCTTGGCGTGGTGGGTTGGAGATATGGGCTACAAAACCAAGCCTGCATCTCTCTTGAACTCCATTTTCTTGTTCATGGTGAACGATACCCATGGCTTGGTGGAGGTGCGGTTTTAATGATGTGGTTCTGAGAGGGTGCTCAACGCCTAGGCCCCACCGGCGACGTCCACTCTAATGAAGCTAAAAAATGGAGAGAAGAAGAGGAAAAAAAATTTGTGTGCTGAGGGATGAATGTATTTCGGTGAGAAGATGAACCAGCGAGAGAAAGGAAAAGAGAGGAGATAAAGAATAATAAAATAAGACCGTTTGAAATCATAAAAAATTGCTAACAGTTGCTACAGTAAACTTTTATATTTATTTAACTTAAAAGCTAGCTTAACCTTGTTGCTGGAGATGCTCTAATCATAATGAAATCTTGACTCCCTTTAACAGGCTAACACTGCAGAGGAAAGTATTATACCACTTGACATTTTGACAGAAAAGTACTTGTCGTGAATGGAAATTTCACATAATTTTTCTATCATTTCCCCCCATCAGAAATTTCAATTCCTCCACATACTTGCATAAAGGATACCCCTCAAATTAAATACATCAGAGTCATTATACTGTGATACCAAATTCCTGGAAAACACAGTAACTTTGCATCTCTCCTTCATCCCTTATTCGGCTTTAATCATATTTTCTTTAAATTTATCATTGTATCAGTAGCCTGTGTAGCCTGTAGGGTCCGTAGATTTGAAAAAAAAAAAAAAAGATAGAGAGAGATGAATGGCATTGGCAGAGATCTCTTTTGAGTATGGGTCAATTCTTTTGCCGACTACGTACAGACAAAAAAAGGTAACATGGTTCACGAGTAGGGAAGCTTTAATTCTTCTAGAAGTGTTTGGTTCCACTGTAGATCTATGGAAGCCTGGAAGAAATTGGCATCATTTTTTGTCGTCTAAAACAGCATCTTCTGTCTTTGTCCAAAAAAACAATTCACTTTTGTCATGGCTTGACTGATCTCCAGTGATTTGGTGAAGCTGCTAAGAATACTTTAAGTGCGTTAGCTCTAGAGCAAGGTTAGAAACTATATTTTTATTTTATATTGTTGACGTGTTATTCTCAATCAACTTAAAATTAATTAAGATTGACAAGTTAGTACTATGAGATAAAAAATGAGGTTTATAGCATTTTTCTTAAACTTACTATGAGGAAAAGTGGAATTAAGAAATTTGATCTCATGCTTTTAACAGTTAAAAGAGTCTCATGCAATTTAGATAATGTATACGGTATTGGGCTAAAAATGGAACGCCAATGAGAGATAACGCGAGAGTTGCTACCAATAGTCGGATCAATTTTTGTTAAATAATAATAATAATAATAATGTCAAGGGTGAATTGGGATTACCTCTTAAGTATTATAGAAAATATGGTATCTAGTATTACTCTTAGAAACAAATAATAATAATAGATCCATACTAATTGTTTTTCCAAAAACAAAAACAAAATAAAATTAAAAGTCTAACAAAATTAAAAGAGAAAGAAAAATATGGGGGGGGGGAGAGTTGAACACTTTAAGGAGGTGGCTGAACCACACCCAAAAAAGGTCATTTTGGAGGTGGCTCGCAGCCTTGAAAGGGATTCGACCATCCCTAAAATCCCATAAAAGGGTGGTTGATTACTTCTTTTGGACTACGAGGGTGATTTGACTATCCCCAAAGATGACTTTTGGAATAGCTTAACCACCCTCAAAACTCCCTTGATTCTACTTTTGTTTTGTTTTGTTTTTTTTGTTTTTTGCCCCTCAGGGGTGGCCAGCCACTCCTTACTTTTTTATTTTATTTTTAATTATGTTTAAAATATAAGTAATATTTTATTATTATTTATATTAATGGGACAGATGTCCCATTTATGATTTTAGGATCTTTCTAGTGAGATCTTAGCCATTAACTAGACACTCTCCAGTCCACAATGGATTGGAGAGGATCCGGTTCCAGAAGATTGACACATGACACCTCTGCTCAACTTCCTCAAACTACAATCCAACTGTTCAGCATTCATCCACTTCTTCTTCAGCTTGTGCCACGTGTCCTTTTGCTTTATCAACTTGCATTCCTTCCTAGAGCTTTGTCTCTTTCAGCCCTTGACATAGCTCTCCTCTCTAAGCCTTGTTTCCTTCAGCTCGTGACAGCACTGTACTGGTTTGCCCCATGAATCCTCGAAGCAACTTATTTTTTATTTTTGCACTCCAAATTTTATTTTTCTGTTATGAGATTTTTGTTTTAGGGTTTCAAATTTTTACGTTGGTACAATTTGTTCGAATTTTTGAAAGAAAATCTTCACAAAAATGACTAAAGATGAATTCTTTTGAAGTTTAATATTTAATTATGTTTTTGTGGTTTTGGAGTTTAATCTTTGATTTGAGTAATTCTATAATGACTACTTGTGTCTTACTTGTATCTTATTAAGAATGATGTGACTATTAAAATCACCCTTTGATCAAAATTTAATAATGATCAATCACAAGCTTAATGATAATTTTAATAGCTACATCATTCTTAGTATGACACAAGTAGAACACAAGTAGGCTATCTATAATTACTCTTTTGATTGTGTAAAATATAATATTTTGAACCAATTTTGCGTCTTTTTTCTTAAAAAAAAAAAAAAAAAAAACCGGCCACGTATTTTGTTCAAAAGATAATTTCTTTCATTGATTTTAAATACCCATATGTTTTTTAACCCACAAGTCAATAGATTTTATTATTTTGGACGAAATTCATGCTATTAAATGGAGTTTTAGTCTGAAAATTCAAAGTAGAAAAAAAAAATGAGAAAAACTATTTAGATACTAACTTTTATAAGAACATGACATAAACTAGATTTTTTGGGCCCTTTAATAAGGGAATGACACATCAGTGTAAAACATAAAAACTGAAAAACAAAAAAACACCAAATTATTTGCTATTATCTTTACAATCTTTTCTAAACTCTAAAATTCTCATTCCCGAATTCCAACACTAAAGATACCAAGCAGAATAAAAAGAACACCCAAATCCATTTCAAGAAAAAACACTACACTCACAAAAAAAAAAAAAAAAAAAAAACAAGAACTTTCATTGTCTTTAGGTCAAATGTAACGTAAACTTTACATTTGTTTAAAGCATTGAAGAAGAAGACATAAATTTCTTCTAAATTGATTTGAAAGAAATTTTCTTTAATTTAGTGTAATAAGTATTAAGTGTCATCTCTCACATATTTTTTTTTAATATTTTAACAGTCTTTATAACACTAATCATTTGAAAGAATAGATTGAAAAAGAATTTTTCCAAATTAATTTGAAAGAAATTTGTATTCTTATATTAATCATATATAAGACCAAAAAAAAAAAAAAAATTGCCACAAAAAATAAATAAATAAAAGTTACCCTCACCGCCGATTAAGACAGAGGACATCCATCCCATAACACGGCTTTTCAGACATCATAATAATTTGCGACTGAAATTTCTTGTCATGTGAGGGACCCGGCATCCAAAATGATATTGTGGGGACAGGCTATGTGCAACAAGTCACTCCATTTTAGGAATGTTGTGACTTTTTTTGCACAAAATAATGAAGCCAAGTGATGGTTTTTTGTGATGATTTAGGGTTAAAAATTGTCATTACAAAAGTAATGACGGTTTTGTAGTGACAGTTCTAAAGAGTAGCTAAACAAAGGTAAGAAAATCGGGAAAAGATGTTGGTTTAGGCAAAACTGACACTAATTAGTGATGGTTTATCCAAACCGACACCTTTTAATTAGTGATGGTTTTTTTAAAAAAATCATTAATTTATAAAATTCCGATATATATATTATTTTTTCTACTTATTTGTTGATTTCTTATTTAAATTTTTACATTTTATTTTATTTTTATTATTATTATTTTTCATTTTAATGTCAATCAGATCTAGATCTGCTTCTTCTTCTTTTTCTTCGTTTCTCCTTCTTCTCCCTCTCTTTTCTCGATCTCTCTCTCTGTTGACGCCAACATCAATCTCTCTGTTGGGCTTCTTCTTCGTGTGATTTTGGCTCTTGCGGCTGGCAATCCAAAAATGGCACGCACAAAATCAACCATGGATTCCAAGGAGATAGCACAAAGCTTCACTTCTAGAATGGGCTTAAATTCACAAACATCCAGTGTCCTCTTGATTGCTTTGGCTTGGAAAAAATGTTGAAGAAACATGCACCCAATGAACGGCAGCCTATAGAAAAATGCAGGAAAAAAAAGGTGATCAGTACTAGATCCAGTCAAAAATAAAAAAAAAAACGTGAAATGTGATGATAGTGTGTTAAACTTTTAAACCCAAAAAAGATTGTGTTCAAATTAGAGATTCAAATATATTTGGGTTGAATTTGTGTTTAAAATTCAAAATTTGAAATTGGTGTCGGCTGAATAGTAAACCAACACTATTATTAGTGTCGATTTTTGCTCAACCGACACTAAATTAAAAATGGTGTCGGTTGAACAGTAAACTGACACTATTATTAGTGTTAGTTACTGTTCAACCGACACTAAATTAAAAATGATAACAGTTGAACAGAAACTGACACCTTGTAGTGTTGGTTTTTAAACCGACATTATCCAAACCGTCACTAAATCCAGTTTTTTTTGTAGTGGTAGAAGGCCACCGTTCACGTTACTCCACAAAACTATTGATTTTGGTATAATTATGGGGAAAAAAAATAAAATGGAGAGTATCTATTTAAGCAAAAGGGTGATAAAATTAGGATAAAATTTTCCTCAATTTAAAAAAATTAGACAATTTAATCCCGCTATTTTATATAAATGGCTCATTTCCATTTCAAATGAAATGGAGAAGATCCTATTCCAACTAGTATTGTCTTCTTCCTTTCACTCTTTTCTAAGAATCTTTTTTTATTATTTTTTTTTTCTTCATTGTACTCCTGGCGTTTTCTTTGTTTTTTTGTTTTAATTTTGGTTTTTATCTTCCGGCTGTGTTTTTTTTTTTTTTGGTTAAATACTACAAACCGACTTAGAGTTTCATTTCTTTATTTTTTTTTCTTTTATTTCTAGGGTTTGATTTTCATCACAAGAGGTATATGTGGTTTTGATAAAGATCAAATTGATCCTTCCGTCCATTAACTATTAGCTGACTTAACAGAAGTTCATGTCACTGACACGTAGACCAATTAAAATTTGACACATGTCATAAGTGGCCACATCATCATAAGTGGCCACATCATCAGTGCCACCTAATTTAAAAATAATAATAATAATAATAAATTCAAAAAAAAAAACAATAATTGGGGGTGGCTA
>NC_081544.1:2068964-2072184 GCF_901000735.1 Corylus avellana | reverse complement strand
TGCTTGAAAGGTGAAAGAAGACTGTGATTTTATGAAAGGAGATATTTGATTCTTAAAAGATAAGGTCAAAGACTCAAAATTCGAGAGTCAAAAAAGAAAAAAAGATATGAAAAGAATGGGAAAAAAAGATTTGTGTGGTGTTAGGAGTGGCTGTGTGGGGTGAAAAAAAGAAAAGAAAAAAAGAGGTGATTCGTGGGTGGGTGAAGACTGAAGAGTGTAGATAATAAAACAATTTTGTCTTTTTCTTTAGTCTTTAATGGATAAAAGAACTCTTTCATTCTAGAAGCTTGCTTAGGGGAGGAAAAAAAAAATTTGTCTTTTGCTTAAGATGAAGAGTTTGAGGAGTGGAAAAATAGTCTTTAATTGATAGTAGAACTCTCAAGAAGATTGCTTTGGAGAAAAAAAAAAAAAAAGAGTCGAATTTAATTCTAAACAATCTAATACTTTTTTAAATAATTTTCAAAATAATCAAGTGTTTAAATTTTAATAGTCATAAAATAATTCAAACAAAAATAAATTGCAATGACATGTTCACACTTTTCTTTAGGGTGTTTTTAATTGGCATAAATTATATTTGGTTTAAAATAGTAGTACTAATTAGTGTGGGAAGACGTTAAGAGGTAGGCATGAAATTTATTAATGTAGTTTTATTTTAAGCATTAGTGTAGTGTGAGAATTATGCATGTCTTTTTTACTTGAAGTACTATCTAAAATAAAACTCCTCCAAATTAGATTGAATTTTTTTAATTTATTCTATTAAAGTAATCAATGTCTTTAAAATATGTAATCAATTTGGAAGATAACTTTTTCTTTTTATTGTGTTCCATTCTTTCTTCTTCTAATTAATTATTTGCTTTTATTTGTTTACAGCATTCAGCTAATTCCTTATTGTCGTTAGTTTGTTTTCAAGAAATCCCTCACGATAACTAATTTACTGAAAGTTGTTAATTTTTCTTAGACACTACTAATTGTGTTTAGTTTATTTGGCAAGTAGTTTAAATTATTATGTGTTTGTGATGTTGTTAGATGAAGATTTTTAATAGTTACTTTGATTTTTGTTTTGTTTTGTTTTGTTTTTGTTTTTGTAATTTGATGAGTTTGGTTTGATTAATTTATTTGTTACTCTTTCAGTCGTTGATGCTAATAAGAACAATTTTGAGTAAAAAATTATAACAGATATCTTATATTTCTAATTCTAGGTACTTTTCAAGTTCATTATTGATCCATAAATTTTTCTTACAGCTTAAAAAAATACGGCCAAACCAAAAACAATTGATTCATTCTTTAAAAAAAAGATGCAAGTGATTAAGAGGTTAATATACGGTTAGATAGACCGTTAGCAACGAACCTTAATGCTTCAGTGACTAATGAGCGGCCTTCAAAATATCCAAGAATCCAACCTAAAGAAATGAATGCTACGTCTTAGGAACGTGATCTAGGATTACGTTCCCAAATAAGAGAATTTCATGTTAACTTAAAAGATGAAATTTGGTGTGCTTATCTTAAATATGGTCCATATAAACCCAAACGTACAAAATATCCACCTTTAGGACCGGATAATCATCATCGTCTATTTCAAGCTTCTTGGTTCAAGACATACTCAACTTGGTTAGAGTATTCACCTTCAAAGAATGCCATATTTTGTCATCCATGTTATATATTTGCTAAGCAAGCGATATGCCGTTTGTGATCAGATACATTTACAGTGAATGGTTTTAACAATTGGAAAAAGGTAAACGATGGAGTGAATTTTCCTTTAATGGGATGTGGGTAAAGATCCAAATTCACCACATAAAACTATTGTGAAATGTTGTGATGATCTCAAGAATAATTAATTGGCAAGTTAATTGAAAAACAATCATTACAAGAAATAGAGAATAGTCGGTTGCGGCTCAAAATCTTGATAGATAGTGTTCGATGGCTCGCATTCCAAGCATGTGCATTCAGAGGTCATGATGAAAGCTTCAACTCAAAGAATCAATGTAACTACATTGAATTGATAAAGTTCTTAGCAACTTATAATGATAATGTTGCTGAAGTTGTCTTGGAAATGCTCAACATAATGCAAAATATACATCACCAAAACTTCAAAAAGAAATTTTGCATATTATTGCAAGTAAAGTGCGAGATGTAATTTGTAAAGAAATTGGGATGCCAAATTTTGTATTCTTGTTGATGAAGCTTGGGATGAGTCAAAAATGGAACAAATGGCAATTATTTTGAGGTTTGTTGATAAAGATGGTTTTATTAAGGAGAGATTCTTTCATATTGTCTACGTCAAAGATACTACTGCATCAACTTTAAAAAATGAGATATGTAATGTCCTTTCTCGTTAAGACCTCCTAATTGAGAATATTTGAGGTCTAGGATATGATGGAGTTAGTAATATGTGTGATGAATGGAATGGGCTATAAGCTTTATTTCTTAGAGAATGTCCCTATGCATATTATGTGCATTGCTTTGCTCATAAGCTACAATTAGCTTTAGTTGCAACATCTAGAGAAGCAAAATTTGTTCATTAGTTCTTTTTCCATTTGACTTCTATTATCAATATTGTCTTTCGTTCTTCAAAATGCCATGATGAATTTTGGTCTTTTCAAGTTGTTGAGATTGAAGGTATGCTTGCTTCTAATGAAATCAAGACAAGAAGGAGGGCAAACCAAATTGGTACTTTGCAACGACCTGGAGATCCTAGATGATCTTCTCAATTTCAATATGTTTGTAGCTTGATAAGAATGTTTCATTCAACTTGCTCAGTTCTTGAGACAATCTTAAAGGAGGGAATCAACTATGCTTAACATGGTGATGCTGAGGTGGCTTATATGGTATTAATCTCATATAAGCCTCTAGTCCTACCTCCGGCCGTCATCCCTACCACTACCGGCCTTCATCTCTAGCTTCTACGCTGTCTAGCTAGCCTTTCCGTCCACCTCTGTTTGCCGGACATCATCTCCACAAGCCCTTGTTATCGCCGGATGCCGCCTTCTATCACGGACCTTCCATTAGTTCCATAGCTTGTCCCCAAGAGCCAGATCTCGGAACCTTGCCTCCACTGCCATGTCTCGGCCATGTCAACTACACCGTACCGGTCATCTCGAGATTCCTCGAACTGTAATACCCCAAAATTTATACCCAAGAATAAAGGTAATCTTAATATCAAGGATAAGGAGGATTTGCAATTTTATTCAGATTTATATGGAGTTAGTGTTAAGTGCCAAAA
>NC_081544.1:2067692-2068864 GCF_901000735.1 Corylus avellana | reverse complement strand
CACATTGTTTTGGACGCCAAAAATTCAATGAGTGACCTTAAATAAAACTGTTTTAAGACCTTGTATATTGTTGAGAAAATAAGATTTTAAAAGTGGTTTCATGATTTTTTGACACTTGTAGAAGGAGTTATGATTTTTAGAAGATGCAAGTGTCAAAATAGAAATTTAAGTCAAACAGAGACATAGAATTTCGAGACACTATTGAGGTACCTAAAAGTTATGGGTTGCTATGAAAATTTTTGAAACATTAGGAGGGTACATTGCCAATTTTTAAACATTGGGGTTTGAATTTAAAAACTCCTGAAATTTTAGGGGGGTAAAGTGAATTTAGCCCCTTTTATATATATTGTGAGTTTTTGAATGAAGATAATTTCAAGCCAAATTCGTGTCATTTGGTGTTAAATTGAAAACGTTATGATTTTTTCAAGTTTTATAGGTCAAGCTGTTAAGTAATTAAAGTACCTGCGATTTGGGAATTAATTGGATGGGTTAATGATCCTAGTAGGCCACGATTTTTAGGTATATGGTAGTCAAAAGATTTATATTTATTGAGGAATAATTATAAAATATTATGACTACATCTTGATAGGTTCACGCCAAAACACGTAAGTGCTAAGATGTAAGCATTGTATGCCTAATAGGCCCACTTGATTGACACCTAAAGCTATAGATGTTATACAACATACCTTTCTTGTTTTCTCGGTGGACACTTGGGTTCAAAAGTGTCATTTTCTTAAGACATGCTGGACATTTGTCTTGTGGTATAGCAGGAGTTGAATGCATGTGGGAAAAATGTCCCACATGCGGCAAGCTCACAAGGGGAGCAATTTTCCCCCATTTGCTCACAGATCAAGTGAGCGTGAGATGACCGAGGAAACCGAGAGAGTGTGCTACTAGGAAAGAAAAGAGAGAAAGACACAGAGATGTGGGGAGAGAGAGAAGGACGAATTTCAGAGAGAGATAGAAGAAGAAGAAATCGAAGAGGATCTTGGCTATGGGTAGGGGTGTCAAAATATATCGGGGAACTAGAAAACCAGAAAATGGGGAAACCGGGGACCGAGTTCCGGTTCTGGTTTGGAAAAGCCGAAAATCGGGTACCCCGGTTCCGGTACCCGATTTTTGGTATGCGATTTTTACCAGGTTACCGGGAACCGGGATAATTATTTATATAT